>NC_062965.1:49172904-49346006 GCF_023119035.1 Salvia hispanica | reverse complement strand
GACAAGGCCCCACCATTCTATTATTCAATTTAAATACTTTAATTACTAAAAACATTTCTACAATATAAAAATATATTAAAATATAAAAATTACATAATTAAAATTGAATGGGAGGAAATTGAAAAATAACTTCGAATGGGAGGAAATTGAAAAATAACTTCGTTGGCCAATCGCAGCCCGCCACGTAAGCCTGCTCAACGGCACGAACGTACTCTTATTTAAGAGCACCGCCCTGCCGCTGGCACGGACGGACAATGTGCAGCGGCAAGTAGCGGTCGCCTTGCCGCTGGCCCGGACGGCATCCGTCGGCAAGGACTGTAACATCCCAAGTTTTTGTATGACTCCTTAAGCTATGAATCTTAGGTTACAAATTATTATTATTATTATTATTATTATTATTGTTATTATTTATAACTCCTGGAAAACGACATAAAAAAATTTCCTATATTAAATAAAAAGTTTTCTTGGAGCTCTCCTAAATGCCACATGTCAGAATATTTAACACTTGTCAAGAATAGGGACACTTGTCAAAATTATCCTTGGATATAAAAGAAGTTAGCCTTCCCGATTTTCAGCTGCTATACACATGATAACCGAGAGAAACATGGAGGAGGAATTTTAGAGAAGTAGAGAGCAACGAGAGAAACATGGAGGGGAATTTCAGAGAAGTAGAGAGCAAGTTCTTCTTCAATAAGTTTAAGTAAGTAATTGGTAGAGTTCTTTTTGTATGATTATGCATCATATAGCAGCATATGAAGAAAATAGAGAATCTGCCTAAAACCTAAATATTCTAACAGTAATACACAATTTACATACAACTTCCAAACCAAGATTTAAGAACACCAAACTTATGATTTGTTCAATAAATATTCAATAAATATGCTCTAAGTAGCCTAAAAACATGAGAGTAATAAGCAAAGGCCTATGGAATTAAATAACTACATGGTTAGAGGGCTTCCCGGATTTCCGGCATGGCGCTCCAGCGACGGCACACCGGCAGTAAGAGGGCGGCAGCTACGCCGAGCCAATCCCGATAGCGACAGTTTCACGATCTATCCAATCTGAGTTTTAGGATGTAAATGAATAGATCTAAAGCTAAAATTTAATGAAACAGAAGGAAAGAACTTCACCTTGACAAGGCTGACAGCACACGTGATTACGTGAAGGAGGGGCTGGCCATAGCGGCGTCGAGTAGATCCGACGAGGGCAGAAGGCGGTGGGAGTGGTCGAAGGCGTTGGATGGCGGTGGTGTTGATGGAGGGAAGAGAGAGAGCAGCGATGGCGGCGATCGAGAGGTACGGTAGACAGATCGCGAGAGGCAACCGGCGTCGCCACCGGTGATGCCATGGCCGCAGCAAAAATCGAAGGAAAGAGAGAGAAACCAGATTTGTCAAGCTAGGGATTTGATCGGAGAGGAGTCGAGAGGACGAAGGGCGAGTATTAATTGGACTCAATGTTGGGCCATAATAATTTTGATTTGGGCTGGTTTTACTTGTTAAATAAACCAAATAATTCCTTGGCCTAATTTTAAAATAAATCCATGAGCTAGTATAAATTATCGCCTTCGTGATTAAATCTTCCTATTTAATTAAATAATTAATTTTGAATTAATAAGTGATCCGTGAAATTAAAGTGTTGGATCCGAGTAAGGACAATCACCCCGACAGTAATAAAGTAATTTCTTATTATACAAGATCGAATCTCTAAGTAAAGAATAGATGTGAGAATGAGAAATCCTTTGTTTCGGTCTTACATTTTTATAAATTAATTCACGGATTAGTTTGCAACTCAAAACTAAAAGGGAACGTAGAAGAGAATAGAATGCATATCATCAAGCTAGTATCTTTCTTGAAACTGAAGTTAGCTTGTTATTTTATTTCTAAATGTGAAGACTCTTGAGAAAAGAAATGATGAGAAATGAGAGAATGATTTACGAGAATCGTGGAAAAGCAAAAAGGTGAATTTTTTTATCCTACATACTAATGTGGATAAAAATATAAACTTATGTTTTGTTATTTGTGAAAATGATGTTGTCTTGCCATAAATGATTTGTTTTATGCCTATCTGTTTGGTTGGAACGTAAGAATCGAATTCGGGTTCGAGTGAGGGTGGTGTCCCTACTCGGACTAGTGTACACAGGTGACCGTGGAAGGTGGCCACCTTCCACGGCACAAAGATGATATAGTGGAGGCCGTTGGGAGGTGGCCACCTCCCCGGTTGGAGAAAAAGGTAGGTGACCGTGGGAGAGCAACATCTCCACGACACTTGGTGTTCAGATATGGCAAAAGTACAGAAAGAACTTAGACTGATCAGTCGAACTTTAACTCACAAAGAATTTAGTAAGCTCGGGCCTTTTAAGAGAAAATCCTCGAGTGTTACTGTGATGGCATGACAATATTTTTATTTTATGTATGTATATTTCGGCAATGTGTTCACTGAGTATTTTTATACTCAGCCCTGCATATATTTCTAAATGTACAGGTTGAGCAGTGACGGTGGGGAATGCTGAGCAGAGTTTATGATTTTCTTTATATTTTAAGTAGAGGCTCTCAGAGGTGCATGTCTCCATACATGTGACCGTGTTCATTCCGCTGCGTATTGTTCTTCTATACTCTGATAATTATTTATTGAAAAGTAAGATTTATATTTAAGTTCTGGTGATTAAGAGTTTGTTTGAGTTGTTTTCCCCTTTATTTCTAAATGAATATTAGCCATTGTTTATCCCCTTTCTGTTCCCCTATTCTTACTCCCCACCCCTAGTCACGGGTTCCCGGCTTTGCTATCCTTAGCAAAGTGCGATCGTGACAAGGACAGACCGCTGCGAACTCATTTTGGTATTTGGGCCTAGAGTGATTTAATTAGATTGGTATTTGGGGGCTTGGTTGAATAAAGATAGAGAAAAGGGAAAGAACGGGCTACCACGGAAAATTTTAAGGCTAGTGAAGGGAGCGCAAATGGTCGGCCGGCCTCGAAAATAAATGAAAGAGAATACGAGTATGGACTCAAGAAAGAGATTTATCTGCAGACAAAATTAAAGTTGAAATAAAGAATTTAAATTCAGAAAATTAAGCCTTCTTTCAAAATAAGTACTATGTCCAAAGTAAATTTTGACGTTGAAAAATATTGTGAATATTTGTAAATGATTAGTAAATTACTTCATTATTGCATACGCTAAAAAATCGAGATTTAAATGGATTAATGATTCGTAAATTACCATGTTATTTAACTTAAATCACAATTTTGCTTCGAAAAGGAAAAGAAAAGAAATTTGCAATGACGTAAACAAAGAGAAGAAAACCTGAAGCTTTCGTCTTCTTTGAGCAAGTCCATTTCAATTCCCATTTCCTCTATCAAAATCAGAAATAATCCTTAAAATCGGATCCGAGCAGCTCTTCTTCACCAGATTCTCCTCGTCTTCTTCAGTACGGTATTTCTCTTCACTTCTCTGAGCTTTTCAATTCACAAAGCATTTGATACTTGGATTCAGTATTTCAAAAATTAAACAAATTGACTGCGTTTGGAATAGTAGAAACCCCAATATGCGATTCTACTATTCAAAACTAGCTGAAAAACGCAAATAGGACTGGTTTGGAGCAAAATTCTTACTGCATTTTAGGTTTTGCAATTTGAATTTGTAGAAGAAAATGGATTAGCTGAACTTTCACCCAAAATTACCATAGCTGAATTCACATGTATTGGGAAAAAAAACTGCAATGTTGAGGTAATTGCGATGCAGCAAATATTTTTGTTTTTTATTCAGAGTTGTTCCTGTAGATAACATGACTTTGCTCGACATTTTACTTAGTTGCTTTTGAAGATCCATCAAGTCTTAATCTAATTTGAGCTTTTGGTAGCATTTCCCCTCTTTAACTGTTGAATAAATGCCCTATTATGTTGATTTTGTAAGTTTGGTAGTATAGTAGCTGTAGAAGGACTATTGTTGTTATTAGTTACCCGAATTGTTTAGGTTGAGTCCGAGAGACCTTTTTCCGCTACGTGGTCGAGGAAGGCCCCCGCGTTATGGACCTGTATAAATAGAGCAGGACTTAAATCTAGGTTCTAGCGTTATGCACTTTTTGATGATTTATGCCTTGTTTTTCGACTCATGGTGAAACTCTCCTTTGCCGGTGGCTTTTTTGGGTCTTGGTTTCTATGAAAATCTGTGTGTTCATCTTGTTGTTTGTATTTACTAGTCTTCTTTCATAACAATCTGCAACAATTTTGTGATCATGCAAGTATCATGTGCTTTTTGTGTTACTGCTATGTTTTGAATGTTATATGGATCATGTCATCTTTTGTTGTATATTGTATGGAGTCATAAAAATTGCAGACTACTTTTGCAAGTAAGAATTCCACATTAGTAGCTGTATGTTGACTGATATGAAAAATGAACAATTGCATTCGAAATTGCACTTGCATCATTTTAAAAGTCATGTAAAATTACCAGTTAAGTGTTAAAATTCTGAAAAATTCCTCCTAACATTGCAGTACTGAAAAGAAGGTGATATTTCTTGCTAGGGGTTCAGCTGTCTAATATTCTTGACTGCTTCTTGTCCTGCCTCATATCTTTCTCGGCCGGAGTCTCATGGCTGCCTTTGGTTGTCATTAAACCTATCATTTCTTAATATTGAACAATAATTTGCTTGAATGCCAGTGCCTTCAGCATAACAGCTTCTGTGAAGCACCAAACTGATGAGAACTTGACATCTGACATCAGACATCAATGAGCAGTGCTTCCAGTTCAAGTGGTGTACGAGCAGCTCTCTCCTACTGCGTTCAACAAGTACGAAACTATGATTACCACCACTACCTGTGCCTTCTCGAGCTTCCACCAAACGTGCGTAAATCCGCCTTCGCGCTCCGGGCGTTTAATGTTGAGACAGCGAGAGCAATGGATGTGGCTTCTGACCCCAGAATTGGTCTGATGCGGTTGCTTTGGTGGCAAGAAGCCATCGACAAGATCTTCTCCAACAAGTTAATCGAGCATCCAGTAGCGCAGGCGCTTGCTTCCGTGGCATCCCAAAACAAAGCTAGCAAGATCTGGTTGAAGAGATCGGTCGAAGCTAGGATCATCGATGCCCGAAGAGAGCCTACTGATATTCCAAAAACCATGGAAGAACTGGAGAGATATGGCGAGGACACCATGTCAACCATCTTATACTCGACGCTCGAAGCAAGCGGTATTAAGTCCTCTGCAGCAGACCATGCTGCGTCTCACATCGGCAAGGCAAGTGGCCTCGCATTGCTTATCAAATCCTTGCCATATCATGCCAGCCGGAACCGCCATTTTTCCTACATACCCGCTGAGATCGCAGAGAAACACGGGCTGCTGGTGAATCAGAGTGGACAATCTGAAATCCGTATGGACTCTCGCGAGGAGCTGTGCAATGCTGTCTTTGAGATGGCATCTGTAGCCAACGCGCATATGCAGAAAGCTCGTGCATTGGCTAAGACAGTGCCCCGTGAGGCTCATCCGGTACTGCTGCCTGCTGTGCCCACGCAGGTGATTCTCGATTCGTTAAGCCGCGTGCAGTTTGATGTGTTTGATCCAAGACTGGCACAAGGTGTGTTAGGGGTTTCTCCTTTGTGGTATCAGTTGAAACTCAAGTGGTTTTCATGGAGAGGGAAATACTGAGAGCTGTCCAGTTTTGTGAATTGGGATGGCTTTTCCCCAAATTAATTCCATTTTAACATGAATAATGTGGAATTTTTTAATGACTATACCAAGAGCATTTTTCTTTTTGTTGAACATGATCCAGATCTTCTCAATAAGCCACATTGTATCATTTGCAGTTTAATAACAAACTACTCCATGATAAAGTTGCATATAATATATACACAGAGCACAAATGGAATTGTTTGGTGTCTGTTTTCCCATTTTATTTGTTTTCCCATTTTATTAAAGTTAAAAGATGTTGATGTCTTTGTTACTTCGGTCTTGTAAAGAAAGATCACAGTAAAAGTTACCAAAACACATTAATGGAGTTTGGCAGAGAAATGAGCTGTATTATACCCCAAAACACATTTAATCCAATGGAGTTCGGCAGAAAAATGTTTAAACACTTTAATGGCAAAACACAATTTAAAGAAATACTATTTTTAGTTCGTTTTAATTGTAATGACTCCAATCGTTGTGTCTTGAATGCAAACTTAAATGCATATAATTCGCTCCTTTCTTATTTTCTATTCTTCGTATTCATTTCTCGTGTTAGAATCGACAACTTTTGATTCGTAGACAAACTGCATTACTTGTCAAACCGAGTCCCATTTAGAACACTGAACTACCGAGTCCCATTTAGAACACTGAACTTTATTGATGCAGTAAATAGTCTATATCTACAAATGGCACACACATAGTAGAAAAGACCATTGGTAAAAAAAATTAAGATTAAAAATTTGTAAATCATGATAAATATTGTAGAAAAATCACAAAAAGCTATAGAATCAATCTACAAATAGTTACTACTCAATAGAATTGAAATTAGTGGTACAAATAGTACTACTCCAATAAAATTGAAATACACTATAAAGTAATACCCACTTTGGTGACCTAGGTATACGGATCAAACGAATGCTTGTTTATTATAGTAATGAATTAAATGCACCTTCTCTTTATTTCTTACTCCCTCCATCCGTGAATAGGAGTCTCGTTTTTCTATTTTAATCCGTTCGCGAATAGGTGTCCCGGTTCACTTTTACCATAAATGGTAATAGGGTCTCTCACCTTCCACTAACTCATTCTACTCACATTTTATTTAAAACTAATATATATAAGTGAGACCTCTATTCCACTCACTTTTTTCCACCCACTTTTCTTAACATTTTTTAAAACTCGTGTCGCCCATGAATGAGACTCCATTGGCAGACGAAGGGAGTATTAAGTATGCAGGAGATTTAAATATTTAAATATGGTCTGTATTTTCATTGTCAAATTTTTCCCACGAATTAATATATATGTGTAATTTCAAAATGATTCATAGATATTCCGAAAGGGTAAGAGTCTAAAATAAGAAGACTGTATTTTCCGAAATTACTTCGTATAATCATAGTAATTTCAAAATGATTCATAGTAAGCTAAAATTCAAATTACTTCGTATAATTATATTCCGAAAGGGTAAAGGCCTAAAATAAGAAGACTGTATTTTCCATTAATTTTATTTGTGTATGTCTTATTTTGATAGCATTAATTAAAATCCTACAATTAGGTAAGAGTCATATTAATCAAATAAGTAATTCCTATGCTTTTTATATAAAAAAAATTTGATTATTTTTTCGGTGATACTGACATGCACATACCCAATTGATTAGAAAAGAGAAGTGTTTATTGCAATTATGGCATAAACCCGGAGTGTCTACTAATTATACTTAAATCAATGATTCAACTTTGTTTAATTTGGACCTATAATGTGATAAAATGAAACTATAAAGTTCAAGAAGATCAACATTACTGCACCTACACTTTCTAGTTTTGCATAGAAACTTCATATCGATTTTACTCCATTTTTTATTCCCATTTATCACCTTCTCCTGTCAGAAATCATCTATTGTTTGCTTTCTCTCTTATTTTATGTTCTTCGTATTCATTTCTCATATTAGAATCGATAATTTCTGATTCATAGATGAATCGCATACTGGTCAAATCGGGTCTGATTTTACAACACTGGACTTTAGTGACATGGTAAATAGTCTAATATCTACGAATGGCACACACATAGTAGAAAAGATCATTGGTAAAAAAAATATAATATTAAATTTCTAAATCATGATAAATATTTTCAGAAAAATCATAAAAAACTATACAACGATCTACCAAATAGTACTACTACTCAATAGAATTGAAATTACACTATTAGTAGAAAAGACCATTGGTAAAAAGTTTAATTTTAAATTTATAAATCATGATAAATATTGTCAGAAAAATCACAAGAAACTATACACCTACTCCAATAATTGAAATTACACTAGAAAGTGATACCCACTTTGGTGACCTAGGTATATGGATCAAATGATGCTTGCTTATTATAGTAACGACTTAAATGCACCTTCTATATATTTTTTTCTTATGTATGTATGCATAGATTGACAAAATATTCCCACGAATGAATATATGTAAATATTTCAAAATGATTTATAGATATAATCTAGTAAACTAAAATTCAAATTACATCATATGATCATATTCCGAAAGAGTAAAGGCCTGAAATAAGAAGACTGTATTTTTCATTCACTTTATTTGTGTATGTCTTATTTTGATGGCAGTAATTAAAATCCTACAATTAGGTAAGAGTCATATTAATCAAATAAGTAATTCCTATGCTTTTTATAAAAAGAAAATTGATTATTTTTTCGGTGATTCTGACGTGCACATACCCAATTGATTAAAAAAGAAAGGTGTTTATTGCAATTATGGCATAAATTAACCCGGAGTGTCTACTTAACTTAATCAATGATCTTTAATTTGGACCTAAATTGAGATTAAAAATATTATATAACATAAACGAGCTCGACATTCAGTATTGATAGGATAGCATATAGTGTCTTATAAAATGCACATGATGAAATTTTCTTACCTTCATGGCATATATACATTGAAATCTCTATCTATTAATTGATCTCTTAATTGGTATTTAAGATATCTTGTTGATATTCAATTTGAAGTTCCTTATGCAATCACAGTATTAAAAATTTCATGTCAATGAAAGTATGTGTGTTTTGTTCTTGGACTAATTGTTTTACTGAAATATGTACATGATATGATAATCATGTATTTTAAGTACATTAGAATTTGTGTTTTCCCATTTATTAAAAAAAAATCTATTTACCAAAATTACAATTTACAAACCCAATTAATTTAATTATTACGGTCATTAGATTTATAGTTATTACTACTAGGGATGGGTGATTAGGTGAATATATATATTATATTTGTATTGAGCAGGACATTAGAATTTGGAGAATGGGGTGTCCAAATGTGTAGTTTATCTCACTTATAGTAAAGTTAGGTTTATACATTAATAGGCATGGGTTAATGACCTATTTCTTGGTTCTAACAAATTCAACCCTTGTAGAAGATTACTTCTAAATTCTCCCATTTCACCATTTTTTCAGTGGACCACTTTATCATTTTACGAGGAAAATTGAGTGAATACACCTACACTTTTTTGAGTTAAATTTTCATTTTGAAATTTTGCATCGGATCAATTATTGTATTTAAATTATTAGGCAGACATGTGACTGAATTTACACAATATAATTTAAATATTTACCAATCTCAGACAAAAAACAAAAATTACTACTCTATTTATGAAATTCTAAATTAGGAAATGAATTTTCAAAAGATCTAATGAATTATTATCATGACTGCTTCGAAGCTCTCTCTCTCAACCTCTCATTCTCTCATATCCCAATTATTCTTCTTAAGAATACTATAGTGTATTCAATAAAAACCTTTGAAAAAACCAACTCTATTCAAGTTCTATTCTTCCAACGCTTCTACCAAAATCAACCGAGTAAATCCCATTTTCTGAACTTGCTTTCCCTCTTTAATTATTCTATATTCCATCAATTTTTTTCTTCAAATTAGTGTTTAAAGAATCTTGTTAGAAAACCCCGAATAAATTGAAATTAAAGTCATTTGTTTTTAATTAACACTGAATTTAGTGACGTAGTAAATAATCTACATCTACAGACCCGTAGAATCAAATTTGTGTATTAATGAGCATTTCAACTTTACTAATCTGTTTTATTTTCTTTTGTATGTGAAAAATGGGTAAAAATATGATGATTAGTGGCGGAGCCAGAAATTTAATGGTGGGGGGTTCAAACTACCACTTAAAAGTTTATTGAGTGTGTTCAATACAAACGGCACGAAAATAACTCGAATGTGAGCAATATAAAAAGCCACATGTGAAAAATGAAGGACGAGAAAAGTAATTAGTCATTAAAAATTTTAGAGCATAGCACCAATTTTACTAATAATAACATATATTTATTACATCAAAGTGTTATTTTCTATTCCAAATATTTTATAATAAAGGGCATCACATTAAATTTGATTTTACTAATCATATAATATTTTAAAATATTTATGCGATAGAAGAACTATTTTTTATTCTTAAACTATAAAAATCATTTTTTTTGATAAAATGATTTATACAAAATTACTTGTAAAAAACATTAATGGAAGTTTCTGACGTGAGAAAATCCATGAAATATAAATGAATGTGAAAAAATCAACAGAAAGGTACTAATTAGAAAAGAAAAAAATAAAGCAAATGAACTGCGAGCATAACAAATCCATGAAATATAAATGAATGTGAAAAAATCAACAAAAAGGTACTAATTAGTAAAAAAAAAATAAAGCAAATGAACTGCAAGCATAGCTTTAAAAACAATTTTACTAATATTATAAATCTAATAGAATATGAATTTAATAAACAAAAATGAATCCATAATAGAAAGAACAAATTCCTAAAACAATTTTACTAGTATTTCAAATCTAATAGAATATGAATTTATAAAAACAAAAATGAACCCATAATAGAAAGAACAAGTTCCTAAATAATAAAAATAGTGCAAGAGGGAATCGACCACACGACCTCCCGGTCATGAGGCTAAAATTCAGACCAACTACTCTAGCTCATAGCACGTTTGAAACTGCATACATATAATATATATAGGTATTACGCCAATGGAAGAAGGGCCTAAGGGCCCCCCGGCCCCACCATAGCTCCGCCTCTGATGATGATCACTTGCTTCATCATACTGTTGTGTACAACATTGTTAGTAGGTCCTATTTGGAGATTTATCAATTATGGATATTGTTAAGATACAATGTGTCTGCACCACCAAACCTTTACACTAGAGTAAAGGTTTTTACTAGAGTAAAATGTTGCGACTCATTGTAATATATTTTGAAATACAGCTGGATATTACTAAATTAAATAATAAATGAACACTATTCAACTTAATTTACTTCATTATTTGATAAATACTCCTCCCCCCCCTCTCTTAAAAATGAACCACATTTGTCATTTTGAAATTTCCCATAAAAATAGACTATTTTATTTTTTTTATTTTTTCTATCTCTAATAAGGTGAGTTCATTCTCCAATAACAAAACTTTAATCACTTTTTTTTTCAATCTCTCTCATGTTTTACTAATTGTGCATTAAAACTCGTATCGTTTCGATTGTTGTCTAGTTTCTAAGGAATGGATGGGTACTCTGAAAATTCCTGGAGTTAATTAAGTAATTATTGTGATATCTTGGCTCACACCAAGAAAAATGGATCTTTAGCTGCATTTTCATAGTTTGTAGAGTAGTTAATATGTTTTCATAGTTTAATTCTGTCATGTATTTGTACAAGATTCTTTTAATATTGCAAAATATATCGGATCAAATTATGTGTCCTCTAGTGTTAAAATTAACGTATAGAAAGATGGGGGAAAAATTAAAGTGGCAACAAGTTTGGTATACTGAATTTCAATTTGATTGATTCGTGTTTCTTTTTAGCTATTGAATTATATCTCCCAATATAGAAACATGTGTTGGGTATACTATATTGCTTATTTTCCTATAGGGGTTTTTTTCTTTTTCACTTTATTTTTTTAATATCGTAACATTATATCAGAACACTACAGACCTAATTCATGTGATTTTAGTTAAGGGAATGTAGTGAACTGATATTGTGTCATAGGAGGGACCCTATCATAATCAATAATTCTAGTGCACCACTTTTTCATTTTACAATGAAACTGTAAAGTTCAAGAAAATCAACATTAATAAACCTACACTTTTCATATTTGCATAGAAATGTTCTACTACGTACTTCACATTGAAAGATGTAAGTCTTGTCTTTTATATTTTTCTACTCCATTTTTTATTTCTATTTCTCACCTTCTCCTGTTAGAAATCATATATAATTTGCTCTTCTCTCTTATCTTCTGTTCTTTGCATTCATTTCTCACATTAGACTCGACAACTTTTGATTCGTAGACGAATGGCATTACTGGTCAAACCGGATCCAATTTACAATACTAGACTATAGTGACATAGTAAATGGTTATATATATACGAATAGCACATACATAGTAGAAAGGACTATTGGTAAAAAAAAATTAATATTTAATTTTTAAATCATGATAAATATTGCTAGAAAAATCACAAGAAACTATACAACGATCTACAAATAGTACTACTCCAATAGAATTGAAATTACACTAGAAAGTGATACCACTTTGATGACCTAGGTATACGGATCAAATGAATGCTTAACAAATTAAATGCAGCTTCTTTTTTCTTAAGTATGTATGCATTAATTTAAATATTTAAATATGGCTTGTATTTTTGTTGGCAAAATATTCTCACGAATTAATATAGGTAAATATTTCAAAATGATTCATAGATAGTAAACTAAAATTCAAATTACTTCATATAATCATATTCCGAAAGGGTAAAGGCCTAAAATAAGTAGATTATATTTTTCATTCATTTTATTTGCGTATGTCCTATTTTGATAGCATTAATTAAAATCCTAGAATAAGATAAGACTCATATCAGTCAAATAAGTAATTCCAGTGGCGAACGCAGGATTTCAACTCTGGGGTCCAAATTACTATTAACAGTTACAAAGTATTTTTCGATATTAATTTCACTGCAAGTAGTTGTGGCATGAGTGATTAGGAAGTTGTGGCATATATAGATTATACTCTCCCCGTCCACGAATATGCATGAGTCTCATTTGTTTCCGGCACGAGTTTTAAGAAATGTTAAGAAAAATGGGTGGAAGAAAGTTAGTGATAAAAGAGTCCCACTTGTATATATCAGTTTTAAATGATGTGTGAGGGGAATGAGTTAGTGGAATGTGAGACCTTTTTACCATATATGGTAATTATGAACCGAGACTCCTATTCGTGGATGGACTAAAATGAAAAAACGGGACTCCTATTCGTGGATGGAGGGAGTAGTAATTAACAAATAATAAAATGTTGATGACAATGACTAATGAATGATATATATGATCTTTAAAAATAGTTGAAAAATAGAAACTGTTGACAAAATTTAAAAAAAAAGAGGAATGATGTCACGACCACAACTCCCTAGTGCTAGTGAGCGTAACTATTTCGCGACTAAACAATTCTCAAAAATCAAGGGACAACAATAAAAGGATGAAATCACTTAAATCAAAAGTATCAAAGGCATATGGGTACATAGTCAAAACGTGTTCAGAGTATCAAGACTAAGTTCATAGCTTTCTAGCACACAACTCTAAATTTGCAGCGGAAGAGTCCAAGATAAAATAGCACGTATGAAGACATGCTACTTTGGGCTACCTAACTTCTTATTTAAAAAAAGCCTGTCCCAACACCTTCGCCTGCTCGTCCACGTTCAACCTGAAAATAACATGCAGGGCTGAGTATTTGATATACTCAGTGGGCACATTGCCAAAAATGGTTCTATCTTTAATTGTCAATGCCACAGTTGAGTGATCACGGGGTTTTACTTAAAAGACCCGAGTCACTAAAATACTTTTCCTTTAGTAAAGATTTGATTGCGCAATCACATAACATAGATATACCATATCTGAAACTGATGTGAACCGGGAATGTGGCCACATTCCACGACGGTCACTGGACCGGCCAACTCCTTTGTTAGCTCACGATCCCCTTATGTGTACACTAGTCCGAGTAGGGTTTGCGGCCCTACTGGGACCCGAATTTGATTTAACTTAAATTGGCATAGCCAAGCAGATAGGTAATCATAAAACAAAACATGGCATGACAACATACTTGAGCAAAAATTCACATTTTCATACTGAAATCACGTTTTGAAAGAATGCCCACCTCAAAAGCTAAAGCTCATTCCGAAATTTCCTTAACTTGGCCTTAGACGACGTTCGAAGACGCTCCTTTAGTAAAAGACATAATATTTAATTAGACTTTGATAAGTTGATTAAGCTTAAACGTGAATGCATCCTAGGTGCGGGATCACTTTATTCTTCCTCTAAATTTTCTAGAAGAGTTCTAGAATTCTTAAATATTAATTAAATCAGTAGATTTAATTAAATTAGCGAAAATTATCCACTTAACCAGAGGGTGCTACCTCCTATGCCATTTATTTGAGCACACTAAAAGCTCGAGGTCTATTCATCGTTAGCGTATCGTAGTCTCTTAGAATTAATTATTTGAGCACTCAAACTAAATTCCGGAAAATTAGACTTATCCTCGTGACAATAAATAGCGGGCCATTATTTAAATCCCTACATAGGAGAGTCCATGATTTAATTAAATTCTTAGTGCATTCATTAATTTGTTGGTGGCCCAATCCAAAATAAATAAGAGGCCCAAAACAAAGAAAAAGGGGAGAAGCCCAATTTCTCCCTAACCCATAACCATCGACATCTCTCTCTCACTCCTTCACCCTCTTGACCGAAACCCTCAGCGGAAGAAATGTAGCGGCGCCTCCTCGTCGCCCGTCGCTAGGAGCTCCGGCCGGCGCCTCCCTTGCGTCGCCGGAGGTTCCGATGTCCTTCCTCACAAACCCTCGGTCTTAATCTCTTCTTAGAACAAAAATCCCCAATTTCAAAGCACGTCCGACCTTAATTTCTTCGCCGCCTCGCGGCCGCCCTTATTCCGGCTGCCCGACGAGCAGGGCTGCCGCCCGCTGCGTCGTTTTGCGCCGCTCATCCTCGGTGGAAAATTAGAGCTCCGTCAGTGGGAACTCCCGTCTCTCTGTCGAGGTCGGAGAAGCCCTCGGCTGCCCGACGAGCAGGGCTGCCGCCTGCTGCGTCACTTGGCGCCGCTCCAGCCATTTCCCTCCTCCCCTCTTCTCCGGCGATTCGCCGCTGCCTTCTTCACCTCAGGAGCTTAGGCTCGCCGTGAATGTTCCCGCGGCTGCCCTCGCCCCCAACTTCGGCGAGTAGTGCCGCCTTGCAGTCCTCCGCCACCGTCCCGATCGGGCAACCCAAGTGCAAATCGTAAAAGCTAAGTCCTTTCACCCCTTTTGTTTATTAGTATTTTGATCAAAAGTTGGGCTGTAGCAATGTTGGAAACGTTTTGATTGTTGTGATTTGAGGTGGTGATCTTGGATATATACTTTAGTTTACTGGAAAGAGATTGATCTTGAAAAGGTTACAGTTTGCTACTGAAAATTAGCATGAGGGCAGCCTATTGTGCTCTTGTTCCATTTATGAGTTAAAGTTCTTCAAAGGCTACTACTGCTATGAGATTTCTCTAGCAAATTCTACATCCTTGAGCTAGCATGATGTTCTAAACAAGGGCAGAGAGTGTGCTTGTGTTACTTTGATTGTGCTTCCTAAGTTGTGGTGCCTCTATATGATGATATGTAAAGCTATTGGGGAAGGAAGATGGAGGTGTATTACCTCTGGAAAAATCGAAGGAATGGCTGTCTTTGCTGCCGTTCACCTTGTTCCACCCTCTACTCTCGGTTTGTGCTGAAATTTTGAAGTGTGTGTGAAAGGGAGTTGAATGTGGTGTGGAGGGAAATTTATAGGCAGATTGGTGTACTTGTGAGCCTTAAATGAGGCTGCTGAAACTCTTGTTTCTATCCAGCAGCATATCTCTCTTTTCTTGATCCTTTGCAGCAACTTTACTTGACACATTTTGGTGCTACTTGGAGTACTAGAGTTTGACTAATTAATTTAACTTGTTCTCACATGCTCTCATAGTACTTTGGTTCATAACTTTATTTGTTTGCAAGCTGCAGGAAATCTCTCACTTCCTTGATCTCCACTACTCTTGTTTGAAGGAACTTGGTGTTTTGCTAAGGACAGAGGACCTCTCATTTACTCACTTTGGTGGTTTGTGACTAAGATATAAAGGCAGATTTGGCTTTCCTCATTTGGATAGGTCCTTAGTCCTCTATCACTAAGGTAGGATTGTCTCAATTCCTTAAACAAAAACTCCATTTAACCTCCTGTTCCCTAGCTGAAACTTAAGGCTTTATCTCATATTGCAGGTGGGTCACCTTGGCTACCTTGATGTTCTCGGACTCGGCCCGCCGTTCGGCCGATGGGTTGCTCGAACGGGCCACGATTTGGGCCTGAGGGGGAAGGCCCGAAAAGCATCTAAATTTTATTTTCTTTGTTTTCTTTCTTTGAAGCCTCGATCCACATATTGTAGTATTTTTGACATTAATTGTTCGTTTATTGTATTAGAAATGTTATTCGAAAATTCATGATATTCTACAATGTAAATTTCCAATTCTTAGTTCAATTGATTTACTTAGCTTTTACTTGTAACTAAAAGTTTAAAAATTCACAACAAAAGCTCGAGTTTCATTAATTCTTCATGAACGGGGAACTTCACATCCTTAGTTCGATATTAAAATGGCGAGGGAAAAGAAAAGTAAGGGTGCGGGTATTACAAATGAGAATTGAAAATGGAAACTGTTAATAAAATTTAAAAAATAAAAATAAAAAGATAGCAAAATAGGAAGTGTTCTCCCAAAAAAAAAAAAAAAAAAAAAAAGACGTAACTTATCTATTAAAAAAGAAAGAAGAAATGTGAACATAATAAAGTTGCCTTCATCACGATTCGAACTTGGACCTATACAATGGAAGGCTGAGGTAAGACCACCTGTACCATCTAACACACATGCACCAACTTCGAACCTAATATATATATACGAAAGATAACAAAGTTGGGGTTTCATCGGACACCAAGGCACCATGTGGGTCCGCCTCTGAGTAATTCCTATGCTTTTTATAAAAAAATATTTTTACGGTGATACTTACGTGCACATATTAGAAAAAAGAGGTGTTTATTGCAATTATGGCATAAATTAACTTAATCAATGATATTTAATTTGGACCTAATTTGATTTAGAAATATTAAATAACATAAATGAGCTCGACATTCAGTATTGATAGCATAGGCATATAGCGTCTAATAAAATGCACATGATGAAATTTTCTTACCTTCATGGCATATACACATTGAAATCTCTACCTATTAATTCTCCTGTTATTTAAGACATCTTGTTGATGATCAATTTGAAATTCCTTATGCAGTCTCAGCAGCTGTATTCAAAATTTCATGTTAATGGAATTATGTGTGTTTTGTTCTTGGACTAATTAATTGTTTTCTTAAATATATGATAATCATGTATTTTAAGTACATTAGATTTGTGTTTTCCCATTTCATAAAAAAATTATATTTACCAAACTTACAAACCCAACATATCAATTTAATTATTACGGTGATTAGATTTATAGTTATTAGGCATGGGTGATTAGGTGAATATTATTGAGCAGGACTTTAGAATTTGGAGAATGGGGAGTCCAAATGTGTAGTTTATCTCACTTTTAGTAAAGTTAGGTTTATAAGTACATTATTAGGCATGGGTTAATGACCTATTTCTTGGTTCTAACAAAATCAGCCTTTGTAGAGAGTTACTTCTAAATTCTCCCATTCAACCATTTTTTCAATGGACCACTTTTTCATTTTACAAGGAAAATTGAGTGAATACACCTACACTTTTTTGAGTTAAAATTTTCATTTTGAAATTTTGCATCGGATCAATTATTGTGTTTAAATTATTAGGCAGACATGAGACTGAATTTACACAATACAGTTTAAATATTTACCAATCTCAGGCAAAATCCAAAAGGTACCACTTTATTTATGATATTCTAAACTGGGAAATGAATTTTTTAAAAATCTAATGAATTATTGCCATGACTGCTTCAAAGCTCCTTTAAAAAAATCAACCGAGTAATTAAGTTCACTTGTTTTTTCCTATTTTCTGAACTTCTTTTCCCCCTCTTTTAATTATTCTTATTCCATCAAATTTTTTCTTCAATTTAGTGTTTAATGAATCTTGCTAGAAACCCTAAAAAAACGAAATTAAAGTCATTTGTTTTAGTTAACACTGGATTTTAGTGACGTGGTAAATAATATATCTATATTTATGGAGTGTAGAATCAAATTTGTTTATAAATGAGCATTTCAACTGTACTGGTCTATTTTTTTTTTATTTGGTATGTGAAGAGTAGAAAAGACTATTAGTGAAAAAAATTTAATACAGAAATTTCTAAATCATGATAAATATTGTCAGAAAAATCACAAGAAACTATACCTACTCCAATAGAATTGAAATTACACTAGAAAGTGATACCCACTTTGGGGACCTAGATATATGGATCAAATGGATGCCTGCTTATTATAGTAAGAATTAAATGCACCTTCTGATTTTTTTCTTATCTATGTATGCATAGATTTAAAGTAAATATTTAAATATTGTTTGTATTTCCATTGGCAAAATATTCCCACAAATTAATATATGTAAATTTTTCAAAATGATTCATAGATATAGTAAACTAAAATTCAAATTACTTCATATAATCATTGTTCAGATCATATGCATACACTTATTACTATTGTTTAAGATGTCTACTTTTATTAATTTGCATGTCCTTTATTTTTGTTACATGTGTGTCTTGTTTCATGTACCTAATAAGTCTTGACACCTATTCTCTATATGTTAGTACTATTACTATTAAATTGTGAATATGTTCCAACAAGTCTTTGACACCTAAATTGAAAGTATATTGTAGTTAGAAGATGATTAGATATATCTGGATAAGTGAAATGGGAATCGATACACAAATTACTCTAATAATTGTGTTGCCAATTTTTTTTTATATTTTGAAATACTTCTCATTTAATTAAATAACCAAAAAATGTGATTGAACTATTTTCATTAATTGTACGTTTTTCCCTGATGAGTGATGAGAGGCTTTTTACTCATTGGAGAATGATGACAATAATATGAGAGTGAGAATGAATCATATGGTGGATTCCGTGGATTATATTTGGATATATATAAACTTAATTAGTTCCCAACATATATACATGTTATGTTATTTTAATTTTCAACATTTACCAATCATGATATACATTTACCAAACATACATGATGTTATGTTATTTTAATTTTCAACATTTACCAAACATACATACCCAATAATTTTCAATTTTATTATACATGGTGTGACTGGTATTCTTCATATATACTGATATGTTATAATGCTCCAACCAAATAATGAGGTTTGGTGATAGTAAAAATTTGCATATACATATATACAGAGAGTAATAATGGAGCTGTGATAGAAATGATTGTTTTCCCCATTTTAATAAAAGCGAAAATTTTCAATATTACTACCAAACATACAAACTTAGTAATTTTCAATTTTCAATTCTACATTTATCACACATACAAACCCAATAATTTTTAATTTCAAATTAAAAGCTCATGTGACCTTCTTGAACAATTTGTTGATAAATAGTACTCCTTCTTCGACTCTCCCCTCACTCTCATTCTAACTCTAAACTCTGCACTCACCCTCTCTCTCACACACACTCTCCGACGCTGCCGCCGGCCACCTGCAGGTACAATCCGCCGCCGGCCCTCCCTAAATTTCGATTTTAATATTTTTTTTTTCAATTTAGTGTTTAGAGAAACTTGTTAGAAGCCCCAAAAAAATGAAATCAAAGTCATTTGTTTTTAATTAACACAAGATTTTAGTGACGTGGTAAATAATCTATAGCAAATTTGTTTATAAATGAGCATTTCAATTGTACTAATCTATTTTTTTTTTCTTTTGTATGTGAAGAATCATGGGTAAACACATGATGATCACTTGCTTCATGATACTGTTGTGTACACTTGAAGCATCTGCGTAGAGAAAGTCAACTACACTATGCTATACTCGGCCGTTCCAAAAGGGGCAGGTAATTAATTATACTTATATATTTTGTAAATATTGGAGTACTAATTATCATGATAATTACTCATTAATTAAATTATTATTTAGTTTGTTTGGACGGAACTCCACCAGCATATGCCTACAGTAAGGGATTTGGAGATGGATCTACAAACTGGGTAGTACTCTTGGAGGTATTTAAATCTTTCTTTAATTAGTAATTTTATATTATGTTTAAATTAATTATAATATTATGTGTTGATTTAAAATTATCATAGATCCTCCCTGTTGTTGTCCAAATTTGATGAGTTTGATGGAGTTTAATTTTGTGCATGTTTCCTCAAATTAATTTCTTGTTCCCTTGTTCATGTTCTTTTCTTTTTTTAAATTTTCATAATTTCAATAGGTTTCACTAGTTTGGAATTCCCACAAGTTTTCACAAGTCATAATTTTCACAAGTTTTCACCAGTTTTGCTATGTGCTCTTCTCCACACCTCACTTTTTTCACAACACAAACACTAAGGTTACCTTAGTCTGTCATTAATTAAATACATTAATTATTGGTAATTAATTAATAAATTATTAATTTTTCCTAACAAATCATCAAGGGGCAGTTTGCAAAAGGTACTGCAAAAGGAACATTTTCTCACTTATCAAACACATCTATTCAGCTATTCTCAAATATTGTCAAACAAGCCCATATACATTTTCTCACTTACCAAACCCACAAAAAAAGGCTTTTCTAAGAGACTTAAAAACAATTCTCAAATAAATTCTTGCTGTTATTTTCTGGGCCATTGTGTCTATTTCTGGATGTCTATTTTCTGGAAACATTGGTTGTTAATTGATGCAGTATAATTTATCTCAACTTAAATATTACTCATATAGTATATAAACAATATAATTATGGAGAAAATGAGAATCTTATAGGTGCTGTTTTGTTTTTTAAAATAGGTGTATTACGGTATATTATTAATTTGTTTCAAAAAAAATATTTTGAGCATGTGTATAATGTAATTTATTCAAATTAAAAAAAAAATTGGTTTTATCATGTAAGGGTGGAAGATGGTGTGATTTAGAGGAAGAGACCTGTCAAAATAGGTCAAAAACCTACTATGGCAGCACTGACCATGAATTTCCTATTGACGGGATACTATTCAAAGGAATACTTGACTCAAATAGTCAAGCTAATCCCGGTAAGTTTACAAAATTAATTATTTTAATTATTAATTTAACCCCAAGTTAACTATGTCTTTTGCTTTTTGTTGTTTTTAGATTTCTACGATTGGCATAAAGTTTTTGTTCACTATTGTGATGGCTCGTTGTTTTTGTCGGACGTCGACCAAGTTGATCCTGTAAGACATATAAATATATATATTTGTATTTTTATCTCAATTTTATTAAAACTATGTCATTTACATCAAAATAATTAATTTATATATTCAATTAAAATTGGTTCAGACTAACAGCCTCACATTCCGAGGTGGGAGGATCTATAATGCTATAATGGAGGAGCTGCTTAACAAAGGAATGGGGATTGCTCACAATGTACATATCTGCGCCTTAAATCTATTACTATCAATTTATGTATATTTATTAACATATATTCATTATTTTGATTATTTGTAGGCTATCTTGACGGGTTTCTCAGCAGGTGGATTGAGCACAATCCTACATTGTGATAGATTCCGAGCCCTCTTTTCGAATACTACAAGAGTCAAGTGTGTATCGGATAGTGGTTTTTTTATACGCGGGTAAATTCAAATTTAAACTAATTTCTGATATACATACGCAATACAAATAGATTACATGTTAAGTCACCTACTTAATTTCCTAACAGGGAAGGTGAATTGGCAAACCAATCAGAAAGGCATTTTGCTGGAGCGATTGCTGCAAATGTATTATTCTAATTCTTACTATTTAATTAATAATTAAGTTTTCAAATAGTACACTAAATTAATTTGTAGTACTGTTTTTTGGCACAGGAACTTAGAGCATTATTGCCTAGATCATGCACATCTAAGAGGGACCCCAATTTGGTGAGATGATTATATTTTGTTTAAAACATTTTCCTTTATACTACACAATACAACAACGATGATAATCACATTTTAATGAAATTAATTTTTAGTGTCTCTTTGCCGAGTATTTGGTTGAAGATGTTGCCACTCCACTCTTTATAGCTGAATCAGCTTTTGATTCGTTCCAGGTATGAAACTACATGAATTTAGTATTATTTACTGTGTACTGCAAAATCGATACATCTGTATGCATCATATTGTTGTAAGAAGTTGTTGCTATTATTTCTATTATTATCATACCCTGCTTGCCATTTAGCTTAAGCATACATTTTCATTCACAAAAAAATTACTCGAAGAAACAAAAATAATAATACTATATGTCTTCTTATCCATCAAATATAAATAATATCCTCTGCTATTATTCATCTATTTCTATTCTAACATATTGCAGATTGGATACAACTTCATACTAACTATTCCTGGTCTGGATCCAATTCAATGGCGAAATTGCTCACGTTTCTTGGAGGAGTGCAATGCTACACAAATAGAAATAATAAAAGGTAGTTTTAAGTAATTTGTTTTTCCATTTTTAAAATTGTGAAATCAAATGTTAATTTCTCACCATTGGCATTCATATTTTCAGATTTTGGACCTATTTTCAAGAAGACATTAATGAAACTCGATAACTCTTCAAGTAGGGGGGTATTCTTGGATTCGTGCTATCTTCATACGCATATCTTCCAAAGCTATAACTGGATAAAATACCCGGTGCTTGACAATAAAGTAAGAATATTACTTGATCAATTTTCTTCTATATTAGTAGTACTAATATTTGGTGTGACATACTATGTGATGCAGAGTGTAGGAAAAGCTATTGGTGATTGGTTTTATGATCGAAGTGCATTCCAAGAGATAGATGCTCTTAATTTATGTCCACAATCATGTTATCCTAAATAATGGGCCGGTCTAATTTTTTGATTATGTTAAGTATGCGTATCCGATAGAGACGGCAGTTGTAATGTATATCAATATCTCTTACATATTTTTAGTCTCCTTACTAGTAGATCTTAGTAGATCTTCCGTAACATCTCTAACCTAAAACATAAATTTTGCATAGCAATATATATTTTCTTTTTGTGTTGTTATTGCGTATTGTATTCTCTATGCCTCTTCAAATATATTCTTCCGATATTATAAAAGACGTTATGTGGAGTTGGCATAATATATCATGGTTAGTATTCAAATTATTTTTATTTATATATGAACGAAACATAAAAATAGATATATATTTAGTTAGTAATTAAATTAGTTTCGTTATCTAATATGAATATATATAGTGGTGTACATGCATGAAAATATAAATAGAATATTTGTGCATTGAATGAAAGGGAGCAACAAGTGAATTAAAAACGAACCCATGTTTATTGCATTGATAAAAGTCCATGTCACGAATGAAAATTTATGTACGCATCTCTGGACTTACTATTTATCTTACATAATTGAAACATGAAATTAGAAGAAAGAATGTAAAATACAAAGGAAAAGTTCTTTGGGCCTCTTTCTCCCGAGCCCATGTCGCACCCCCACCGCGGCCCGTATCCGATCAGCCCGTCGGGCCCACATTCTGGGACAGCTGAGTGGCAGCCAAGTTGTTTCTTCCTCCTACAAGATAAAACAAGTGTTAATTGTGGGAAATTAAGGAACTACTATTAGAAGAAAAAGAAACAACCCTTCTTTGACAATAGGAGACCAAAAATTCAGCAAAGAGGGCAAGTCAAATTCTGAAATCCTTCACACCATATGGCAGCACCTGAAATGTTTATGTACCGGTCACTAGGTGGCCATATGAGAACAAGATGAAGTAAACAGCCAAGTATCTAGTACTACAAATAACATAAATGCATAGATACCACCAAATTCTGTTAAAGTTACTGCAAGAATCAAAGAAAAGGGAGATTTGCTGCAGGAAAATAACAAAGAAATACAATAAAGGCTACACGAGTACACATTTGTGCCTATAAAATCCCCTCCACACCACCTTTGAACACTCTCCTACACTTTGAAACTTTTTCCAGCAACATAGCAAGGTTGAGAGTGAGTGAGCTAGGAGAAGAGTCTGTGCAGAGTCTTACAGACAACTCCCACACCCATAGGTAACAATTACTTTTTCCTTCCCACAAGTATTTTCATGCTCAACTCAAGCTCACAACTTTGAGAACTTTCGAAATCAGATTTTAAGCCACTGTCTTTTGCAAGAGGAAATCGTAGGCCTGGAAAACTTGTTCCTGCGGTTAGATGACTATCGTCGTAGGCCTAGAGCTGACGGCTGACGGCGGAGCTATGTGGTGGCCGAGAAATCGACCAAATCCCGGTCAGTTAAAGTGAACGCCTAGGTGTTGCCTTGAGGTCCCGGCGGCGGGGTCTCGATTGAGTGTCGAAACGAGGACGGTGGTGGCGGCGTGGCTGGAGATCGAACAAGAGCGATGGAGCAGTAGAGAGAGAGTGTGGCGTGAGGGACCAGATTGGGGATTTGTTTTGTGAATTGGGAAATTGAAAGTGAAGAGATGACATGCACTCCGGATCCTACAACTTTTTCTACAACATCCCCTAATCCACCCCTCACAAATATAAAATATGATGGTGGGCCAGTGGGCCTATTAATTATGTTTGTGAGGGGTGGAGTAGAGGATGTTGTAGGAAAAGTCGTAGGTGATCCGGACCGGATGAAATGGGAGAGATGAGATCGATGGAGGTGAAGAGTATTGGTAATGCCCTTCTTTTAATTTAGTACTTGGGCCAACTATGAAATAGTCTTGGGCCGGAGTTAGATTGAATTTTGGGCTGCTTTATTGCTGATTAAATCACGGGCCCTCCTATGTTGCTCAATCGAATAATTTATGGGAAATGACGAGTAGATCTCGGGTGAATATTTTTATGCTTGAATAATTTATATAGGAGGTAACGCTCTTTCGTTAAACGAATAATTGGTAGACCTCCACATCAAACTAAATCGTATGATTTATTTAATGCTCAAGGACTTCTTATGAATTAAGGAAAAAGGAATAAAATGATCATGCACTTAGGGTGCATTCACGTTTGAGTTCATTTGGCTTCTTAAGCCTAATTAAGTATTATTTCCAAGTATGTTAGTCATGTCATGTTTTGTTTTATGATTATCTAAGAAGTTAGGTAGCCCAAAGTAGCATGTCTTCATACGTGCTATTTTGTCTTGGACTCTTCCGCTGCAATCTAGAGTTATGTTCTACAAAGTTATGAACTTAGTCTTGATACGCTGAATTCATTTTGACTATGTACCCATATGCCTTTAAGACTATTGCTTTAAGTGATTTCACCCTTTTTATGTTGTCCCTTGATCATTGAGAATTGTTTAGTCGCGAAATAGCTACGCTCACTAGCACTAGGGAGTTGTGGTCGTGACAGAGTGGTATCAGAGCACCGTTCTTTCGCTCTGGACCCAAGAACCTTCTTTCAAGCCTTAGTCTAGAATGATAGTACTAGGCTAGAATATAACTAAAATGGAAAGTTTAAAGGGACCCAACACCTCAACTCGTCACGTTCAACCACAGCAAAGGAGGTAAATACCTATGTTTCTTGAAGTTTCTAAGGAAAAATATTCTTAGTCATGCAAAAGCTGTGCCACCTTTTTGAGGAAAATGTATCTTTCACGAAACTTTATGAGTTGCATTTTGACACTAAGTGTAATGTGTTAGGCATGATCAAATATGTGATCTTTGAACATATTGTGACGATGTTAATGACTTGTATTCGGGACTATGTATGCGAACATAGAGCGCCTAAGAAAGTATGTTAGGCTGCAACACGTTTGAACAAGTAGTTGTAAGTGGACAACTGTAACATCACTTTCCCAAGTAATAGGAAAAACGGAGATTTTTGTTCAAGCTCGAACTTAGATTAATGATTACAATTCCCTATCGTTTTCCATGAACGATAAGAACACTTAGAATACGAAAATAAGTGGCATACGATTTGGAAATTGAGACATGGAAATATGCTAGGTGGTGTATCCCTGCAACAATGATAGATCGTACCTACGATCCAATGAAAATTTCTAATCTCTCATTTTAAGTTACCAGTGGCGACGCGTCATAGGAACGCCTCCTTTTTACACATCGAGCACACACGAGAGCTATGAGATTTCGCAAGAAAGATCGTTATGAACTTCCAAGAAAACAATGAAGATTTGACCTTCAACTATAAATTCTAGTTGTAGCAATGCGATAAATCCCAATTTAGAACTTTGGATTCCCTAGAACAATCTTATAATGTTCCAACTCTCGAAAGATGAACAAGGGAATGTCACCTCCGAGGTTAATATAAGACGATTTTAATCAACAGTACTTACTTGGATTCTGAACCTCCTTAACAGTGCCCCTTGTTTATTTTAGACTTTGGATTGACTGACATTTTTTGCAAGTAATACATTCACTATTTCATTTTTCCACGGAAGTAGTGACTCACTTTCAGTTTCCGAAATTGGATTGCTCATATATTCTCAAGCACCTTGATTGATTGTCGTCTTTTATGACCCACCATTTATAAACTCCAAAATAATCTCGACGTTCAGGCATTTATCTTCAGAGGATGGCATATTATATTAGAACCTTTGTTCACCTCTTTATGTTGCAACCATGTTTGTGGCGATATCTTTCTTACATGAGTGAAATTCTTTTAGCTCAGTTCCATCACATATATTGTTTTTAGCTCGTAAATTTCTTTCAGCAACACTAAGTTAAGGCTAGTGTATTGCATTTTCCTTGACGGATTGGATCTATTTGATCGTTTTAAAAAGTTTCTTTAACCTTGGTTGCCTCTAACCAAACCTGCGAATCCATTGATTTGTTTCCATGATCTCATAGTATGATGTCGCTGAACCATGACCAATATTGATTCGTGGCAATTGCGTATATTTCTAAACCCTCCCATGGTTGATCATCTCAGGCCTTGACATGTTGAAATCGTCATTCTTAATGTTCAGATCTTTTCAATTTGAGCATACAGTTGAACTATCCTATACAACTTCACCCTATTTTCATGATCTATCTTATGTTCTTTCAAGCTTTCATCAGAAGTGAGTTCACAATTCAATGGGTTTATCTAAAACCATTTGAACCACGTAGTTCTCTGAATGGACATGATAAGTTCAATTGAACTTAGTGGTTGCCTTCAAATAAATTGTCGCAACTCGATGATAAAAATCCATAAGAATCGAACTAGAGATGTTATTCTTGTCCCCTTGGCTACTCTAGAGCCCTTCCAAATTAAAGAAATTTTTAATCATGCTTCTTCTATGTAGTATCAGATCCTATCCAAGTTAAGACTGATCGATTAATCGTCGAGTTCTTAACACAAGACTCTCATGAAAGGCATAAACTTAATTTCGTATAGATACACATGACAGGCAT
Source organism: Salvia hispanica (assembly GCF_023119035.1). Classification (NCBI taxonomy): domain Eukaryota; kingdom Viridiplantae; phylum Streptophyta; class Magnoliopsida; order Lamiales; family Lamiaceae; genus Salvia; species Salvia hispanica. The sequence continues at coordinate 49,318,818 of NC_062965.1, read as the reverse complement.
ACAGCCAGAAACGATGCACCAACTAGAAGCGTCGGTATGACCAACAACATGAAAATTTGGACAGTTCACACTTGTGTGCCACTTGTAGCGAGCTACTAAAGGAATGGAACGTTACGATATATACTCAGATGATAGGGCACAGAGAGAGAAAATGTAAATGAGTCTTATGTACGAATACGATATGGATATGTGAGTGATGCAATGGACATATTTTTATATAGCATTAGAATTATATGCATCATTGGATTAAAGATGATAGGTGACAGTCTTGCCATGGGTCTGATATCAATGATAATGAAAATAGACCTACGAGTCATATACAATGATAATGGACCTACGAGTCAAAGAAAATATGCAAAGAGGGACCTTCATGGAAAGGTCAAATCAAAGAAGGGACTTCGTGGAAAGGTCAATATGCAAAGAGGGGCCTTCGTGGAAAGGTCAAATAATTAAAAGGGACCTTCGGGTCGTATATAATGGAAATCCCAGGCAGATACCAGGCTTGATTTGTCACAGAATAATCAATTGAATAGAGAGACATATGCATATGGATAGGGATGTCAATGTAGCCCGTAACCCGTGGGCCGGTCCGAATAGCCCGCCAAATTTACAGGGTTAGGGCTGAAAATTTCTAGCCCGATAAAATTACAGCCCGATTAGCCCGCACCCGATTAACCCGCAACCCGTTAGGGCCAGGCCCGAAAACCCGATGGGCTGGCCCGGAAACCCGATAAGATTTCTATCGTTCTATTTGTTTGACTCTAATTCGACAATGCATTGGTTATTTTATAATATAGATTACTAAAAAAATAATTTTATTAACATAATAATAGATATATAAATTAGAAACTTCAAATTCATTAAAAAATATACTTTTAAATTTCTAAAACATGCTTTAAAATTTCTTGATTTTATGTTTTATTTTATATAAATCTCAAATATTAGTATTTGGTCATGTTTATGTTTGAGTTTAAGCATATATCTCAAATTTATCATAATTAAATATTTTACATTTTAAAAATATAACTAATTTTCACTATTATTTATTGGATTGAGCGCATGTTAATTTTATCGTTAGCAACCCGATTAACTGGGCTAGTCCGAAACCCGAGCTTTTAGGGTTAGGGTTGAACTTTTATAACCCGAAAAAATCACAGCCCGATTAGCCCGCACCCGATTGACCCGCAACCCGAATAGGGTTGGCCCGAAACCCAATGGGCTGGCCCGATTGACATCCCTACTTATGGATATGAAATTGTTTATGATATTTGATGTCATTTATATGTGCGATGGATGATGGATTTTGTAATTATAGCATTTTGGATGGTGAAATGATTAATATGTGATTTCTTTACTTTAATTTGTATTTGTTTATTATAAACATATACGTCAGAGGGGTTAGGGTGTGACACCTTCCGTCCGCCATTAAAAGTCTCATTTTATATATTTTTAGTCTCGTAGCGGCACGGGTTTGAACAATTGTTAAGAAAAGTGGGTGGGAAAAGGTTAGTGGAATATGAGCATATCTCGTATATTGACGGACTTTAATTAGTTTGATTTTTTACTTGTAAAATTGTATGTGTATGATTATTATCATAACTTATTGAAACTTTCCTAGATTGTGTTAATTGTAACGACTCTAATCGTTATGTCTTCTTGAGTGCAAACTTAAATGCATATTTAATTTTTAACATTTATTTAGTAACATATAAAAGTTTATGTATCAACATTAATTTAGTAACAGATCCCATCTAAACTAGTATATATGTTCATATAAAGATTAATAAAAATTATAGTTGAACCATTGTGAAAAGGAAAGATTTGTAATGAAGTTCAAATCCATGATCAAGATAGTGACGGTCCTTGTAATATGTGCAACAATTGTATACGAATCGAACTCATATACTCCGCCAGGACCCGATTGCTACAAAAACTTGCCGCAGAATTGTGTCGATATAGTTCGTGAGGCGATATGTGCAGGACCAAACGGTCCATACGAAGAAATAATACATAGATGTAGCGGTCCAATTACTGCTATACTTGATATTCAATGTTTCATCGACGTATTGGCCATCGATGTTGGAAAATCTTGCAACTTGAGCCGCGATGAATCAGTAGATATGGCAGGTGAAATTTGGAGATATATCTATGACGGACCTGGAGCTACGTGAATGCACCAACCAACTTTTATTAATACTAAATAAGGTGTAACAAAAAATAAGTATAATAGTTCTATTGTAAAATGGTGCGACTCAATGAAATATATTCTGAAATATGGTTGGGTATTACCAAATTAATAAAGGGACACTAATACTTAATTTACTTTATTATTTGATGGATACTTAAATTTCTGGTTCTTTAGATCTAGTGTTAATTATCATGAATTCATTTTTCATAATAAAAATTATTGTATCTGTAAATATAATATGGACAGTCTAGCTTCCATTCTGAAATTATCTTATTGATTGATCTTGTCTCCATTCCGATGTGTACTTATCAATGGCCTATCTTCCATCAGAACTTCTATTAATAAATTCTAAAAACAACGAAAGTGAGTGTTGAAGCTTATTTTTGATAAGTATCTTATGGTTAATGCATTTGATAAGTATTTCGTATGGGTAAGTTTTGAATTATCATATATTTTGAGATATTTTTGATGTGATGGCAATGGCCCTGCAAGCATCACATAAATGATGTTTGGAACATATAAACTTCATCAGGATGCCTCTTTAATTTTTGAGGAAATGGACCAATCATGTAAAGTAACTGTGAGCATAAGTGATGGCTCGAATCAAGGGCTAGTTTTAGCTGCGTGCAACACTGTGTTTCACCAACCGTCAGATCGAGTTTAAAATTAATGATAGATCTAATCTCAACCGTTGGATATAGCCGTTGGACTTTTATGTTTAAATAGCGGTTCAGAGTTTGTTGAAGATTTTTTTCATTCTTATTTTGTACACTCTCTCTCGATTCAATTAAGCTCGGAATAATGCTAATTTACGTTTTCGTAATACCCAATTTTTCGAGCAATTCGTTCTTTCATCCACCGCATCACTTCATTTCTTACAATTATGGGGACCCAATCATAAGTATGTAAAGTTATTACATAGTTATGATGATTTGTTGATGATTGTTTAAGTATTTCTTTCTTTCTTTCAGGTTAGACTTATTTATAATTGATAGACCAAAAATAATACTACTAATTTTGATAATTTTGATTCATAAATTCATGGAAAGTATTTATTGAAAAAATTAGGAATGAATATTTACAAAATTAGCTAAAAAGTATAATATAAATTAAGATCAATTAATATATTATAAAAAGAAAAAGAACTTATAGAATGAAATGTCTAATTAAAGAAAAAGGAAAAGAACCAACGGGTTGTACGGTAGCACGGAGTTGTGGTGACCTTTAGGTCACGGGTTCAAACTAGTCTAACCACTGGGAGACTTTCTACCCTTTTCTAATTGTGATTTCTCGTGCTTGTAATCTACAGTACTAGTATAATGACGGAATATACTTAATTTGATTTTTGTCTTGATTATGTTATGAAGAGTTAAAGAGAAACTTATATTTTGTGTTAATTGTAATGACTCAAATCAGTATGTCTTTATTACAAACTAAAATGCATTATATAGAATTTTTCAACATTAATTTAGTACTTCGTAACAGATAAAAGTTTATGTTTCAATATTAGTTTAGTAACAGATCCATACAAAGCAGTGTGTTTATATAAAGACTAATAAAAAAATTATAGTTGAACAAAATTTGTCAAAACGAAAGATTGATAATGAAGTCTAATCCATGATTAAGATGATATTCCTTGTAATATTCCTTGTAATATGTGCAACAATCTTAGGAGAATCATATACTCTGCTAGGACCAGATTGCTATAAAAACTTGCCGAAGTATTGTTTTGATGAGGTTCGTGAAGCCATATGTGCAGGACCAAATGCTCTTATAAGATATAATTGACTATACAAATATTTATTTAAAGTCCAATATTTTAATGCGAGGCTTTGATATATACTAACTTAATTCATCCTAAAAAAAGACAAGTTTTACCATTCTGAGTTGTCCCCAAAAATTATACCAAAGTTTAAATATGGAATGTTTTTAACCGATTACACACTACTAATAATGTGGATCACTTATCCAATACCACTATTTGCCACAACCTTTTCTCTCTCCCACTCATACTTTTTCTCATTTCAATCTTATTTACTAATTGTACATTAAAATATGTGTCATTTATAAATTTATCTGTTTTTTGATGACGCAATATAATACTTCGTCACTTTATGAGGTGAATATGAAATAGAGGTTGAATGAAATATAACTTTATTTCAAATATCTCATCGATGTTTTTATAATATTTGGGTAACTTTATACTCCCTTTGTCTCATAATAGATGTCTCACTTTCCCTTATAGTTTGTCATATAAAAGATGTCACATTTTCTTTGTTGGAAAAAGTTCATTAATAAAAATATACTGAGTACTATTTTTCTCTCTCCACCTAACACACAAAACAACATCGCCCAAATTCTCGAGTCAATTCTCAAGTGTGCTCTCTATTATGAGACGGAGAAGTACTTCTCTTAGAAATTTTATTTTGACCCCAAACAACCATTCGATACAACATATAGGCGTTCGGCGAAATAGAAATGTATTTCCAATAATGTATTTAATTTATTATTTTCAACTTTCAAGTAATGAATATTTTTGGTAGAGATTCAGCGATTTCGTGATTGTTGTAGTATTATTTTATTTCATCTTTGTTCAGAACAAATTTAGTTCTGACTTCTGCATAAGCATGGAACTAATCATATACACTTAACTGCAATGATTAAATTATTATTTAGTTTGTTTGGATGGAACTCCACCTGCATATGCCTACAGTGAGGGATTTGGAGATGGATCTACAAACTGGCTAGTACTCTTGGAGGTATTTATATCTTTCTTTAATTAGTAATTTTACATTATATTTTAATTAATTATGAAGTTTATGATATCTTGTGTTGATTTGAAATTCCCATAGTTCCTCCCTGTTGTTGTCCAAATTTGACGTGTCTGATGGAGATTTTGTGCATGTGTCCTCAAATTAATTTCTTGTTCCTTTGTTCATGTTCATATGATGATACATTTATCTTTTTTTTTTCCCATGTTCTTTCTTGTTTTACTTTTTCATAATTTCAAAGAGTTTTTACGAGTTCGGAAATCTTGTGTTCTTGACCAGTTTAGTTTGCTATGGGCTCTTCTCCACACCTCACTTTTTTCACAACACAAACACTAAGTTGCCTTAGTCTGTCATTAATTAAGTAAATAAATTATTGGTAATTAATTAATAAGTTATTAATTTTTCCTAACCAATACTCAAGGGGCAGTTTGCAAAAGGTACTGCAAAAGGAACATTTTCTCACTTATCAAACACATCTATTCAGCTATTCTCAAATATTTTATGGGCCGTTGTGTCAAACAAGCCCATATACATTTCTCACTTAAATATAACTCATATAGTATATAAACAATATAATTATGGAGAAATTTGGTGTATTACGGCATATTAATAATTTGTTTCAAAAAAACATTTTGAGCATGTGTATAATGTAATTTATTCAAATTAAAAAGAAATTTGGTTTTATCATGTAAAGGCGGTAAATGGTGTGATTTAGAGGAAGAGCCCTGTCAAAATAGGTCAAAAACCTACTCTCTCCGTCCCGCTTAAGATGACACGTTTTCTTTTTTAGTTTGTCCCAACTAAGATGACACATCTCCTTTTTTGGTAACTTTCTCTCTCCAATTAATACACTCAACCACCTTTTCTTACTCCTATTAAAATATCCATCTTTCTTTATCTACTTTAATACTTACATCCACATTCTATCTCCTATTAAACACTTTAACCAATAACTCCTAAAATCTCGTGCCGGCTAAGCAATGTGTCATCTTAACCGGGACGGAAGGAGTATTATGGAAGCACTGACATTGATTTTCCTATTAACGGGCTACCATTCAAAGGAATCCTTGACTCAGATAGTCTATCTAATCCCGGTAAGTTTATAAAATTAATTATTTTAATTATTAATTTAACCCCAAGTTAACTATGTTTTTTGCTTTTTGTTATTTTTAGTTCTACGATTGGCATAAAGTTTTTGTTCACTACTGTGATGGCTCATTGTTTTTGTCCGATGACGACCAAGTTGATCCTGTAAGACATATAAATATATATATTTGTATTTTCATCTCAATTTTATTAAAATTATATTATTTACATCAAAATAATTTATTTATATATTCAATTAAAATTGGTTCAGGCTAACAACTTTACATTCCGAGGTGGGAGGATCTATACTGCTATAATGGAGGAGCTGCTTAACAAAGGAACGGGGAATGCTCACAATGTACATATCTGCGCTTTAAATCTATTACTATCAATTTATGTATATTTATTAACATATATTCATTATTTTGATTATTTGTAGGCTATCTTGACGGGTTTCTCAGCAGGTGGATTGAGCACAATCCTACATTGTGATAGATTCCAAGCCCTGTTTCCGAATAATATCAGAGTCAAGTGTATATCGGATAGTGGTTTTTTTTATACGCGGGTAAATTCAAATTTAAACTAATTTCTGATATACATACGCAATATAAATAAATTACATGGTATGTCACCTAATTAAATTCCTAACAGGGAAGGTGAATTGGCAAACCAATTAGAAAGCCATTTTGCTGGAGTGATTGCTGCAAATGTATTATTCTAATTCTTACTATTTAATTAGTAATTAAATTAGTAATTAAGTTTTCATACAGTACAACAAATTATTTTGTACTGTTTTTTGGCACAGGAACTTAGATCATTATTGCCTAGATCATGCACATCTAAGAGGGACCCAAATTTGGTGAGATGATTATATTTTGTTTACAACATTTTCCTTTATACTACGACAACAATGATGATCACATTTTAATGAAATTAATTTTTAGTGTCTTTTTGCCGAGTATTTGGTTGAAGATGTTGCCACTCCACTCTTTATAGCTGAATCAGCTTTTGATACGTTCCAAGTATGAAACTACATGAATTTAGTATTGTTTACCGTGTACTACAAAGTCGATACATCTCTATGCATCATATTGTTGTAAGAAGTTGTTATTATTTCTATTATTATCATTCTTGATATACTCTGCTTGTCATTTAGCTTAAGCATACATTTTTTCATTCAAAAAAAAATTACTCCAAGAAACAAAACTAATAATACTATATGTCTTCTTATCCATCAAATATAAATAATTTCCTCTGCTATTATTCATCTATATCTATTCTAACATATTGCAGATTGGATACAACTTCATATTAACTGTTCCTGGTCTGGATCCAAAACAATGGGAAAATTGCTCACGTTCCTTGGAGCTGTGCAATGCTACACAAATAGGAATAATAAAAGGTAGTTTTAAGTAATTTGTTTTTCCATTTTAAAATTGTGAAATCAAATGTTAATTTCTCACCATTGGCATTCATATTTTCAGAGTTTGGACCTATTTTCAAGAAGACATTAATGAAACTCAATAACTCTTCGAGTAGAGGGGTATTTTTGGATTCGTGCTATCTTCATACACGTATCGTGCAAAGCTATAACTGGATATCCTTCCCAGTACTTAACAATAAAGTAAGAATGTTACCTTATTTATACTAGTGTGATCGATTTTCTTATATACTAGTACTAATATTTGGTCTGACATGCAATGTGATGCAGAGTGTAGGAAAAGCTATTGGTGATTGATTTTATGATCGAAGTATATTTCAAGAGATATATGCTCTTAATATATACCCACAATATTGTTATCCCCGTTCATAAAAATAATTGGCCGGTCTTGTTGTTTGATTATGTTTAATATGTATCTGATAGAGACGGCCGTAGTAATGTAAATCAATAATTTTTACATATTTTTAGTCTCCTCGTTGCTAGTTCTCCTTCCGTCTGTCATTAGGACTCTGTTTCTTGACGACACATATTTTAAGAAATGATAAAAATAGTGGGTGGAAAAAACTTAGTGGAATGTGGACTCATCTTGTATATTAGCGGACATTAATTAGTTTGATTTTCTATTTGTAAAATTTTATGTAGTACCAGTATATGATTATTATCATAACTTATTGAAACTTTTCTAGCTTGTGTTAATTATAACGACTCTGATCGTTATGTGTTCTTGACTACAAACTTAAATGCATATTTAATTTTTAACATTGATTTTTAGTAACAGATAAAAATTCATGTATCAACACTAATTTAGTAACAGATCCATCTAAACTAGTATATATGTTCATTTAAAGATTAATAAAAATTATAGTTGAACCATTGTGGAAAGTAAAGATTTGTAATGAAGTTCAAATCCATGATCAAGATAGTGACGGTCCTTGTAATATGTGCAACAATTATATACGAATCGAACTCATATACTCCGCCAGGACCCGATTGCTACAAAAACTTGCCACAGTATTGTGTTGATATAGTTCGTGAGGCGATATGTGCTGGACCAAACGGTCCATACGAAGAAATAATACATAGATGTAGTGGTCCAATAACTTATAGAGTTGAAATCAGTTGTTTCATCAACGTATTGGCCGTCGATGTTGGAAAATCTTGCAACTTGAGCCGCGATGAATCAGAAGATATGGGAGGTACAATTTGGAGATATATCTACGACGGACCTGGAGCTACGTGACAGCACCAACCAACTTCTATTACTACTAAATAAGGTCTAATAAAAAATAAGTATAATAGTTCTATTGTAAAATGGTGTGACTCAATGAAATATATTCTGAAATATGGTTGGGTATTACGAAATTAATAAAGGGACACTAATACCTAATTTACTTTATTATTTGATGGATACTTAAATTTCTTATTCTTTAGATCTAGTGTTAATTATCATGAATTCATTTTTCATAACAAAAATTTGTATCTGTAATATCATACGGACAACCTAGCTTCCATTATGAAATTATCTTATTGATTGATCTTGTCTCCATTCCGATGTGTAATTATCAATGGCCTATCTTCCATCAGAACTTCTATTAATAAATTCTAAAAACAACGAAAGTGAGTGTTTGAAGATTATTATATTATGGTTAACGCATTTGATAAGTATTTCGTACGTGTAAGTTTTGAATTATCATATATTTTGAGATATTTTTGATGTGATTGCAATGGCCTTGCAAGCATCACATAAATGATATCTGGAACATATAAATTTCATCAGGATGCCTCTTTAATTTTTGAGGAAATGGACCAATCATGTAAAGTTACTGTGAGCATAAGCGATGGCTCGAATCAAGGGCTGATTTTAGCTGCGTGCAACACTGTGTTTCACCAACCGTCAGATCGAGTTTAAAATTAATGATAGATCTAATCTCAACCATTGGATATAGTCGTTGGACTTTGTATTTAAATAGCGGTTCAGAGTTTGTTGCAGATTTTTTTCATTCTTATTTTGTACACTCTCTCTCGATTCGATTAAGCTCGGAATAATGCTAATTTACGTTTTCGTAACACACAATTCTTCGAGCAATTCGTTCTTTCATCCACCGCATCACTTCATTTCTTACAATTACGGGGACCCAACCATAAGTATGGAAAGTTATTACATACTTATGATGATTTGTTGATGATTGTTTAAGTATTTCTTTGTTTCATGTTAGACTTATTTATAATTGATAGACCAAAAACAATACTAGTCATTTTGATAATTTTGATCCATAAATTCGTAGAAAGTATTTACAGAAAAAATTAGGAATGAATATTTATAGAAAAAATAAGCTAAAAAGTATAATACTGTATAAATTAAAATCCATTAAAATATTACTCCATTAAAATATTACTCCATAAAAGAAAAAGAACATATAGAATGAAATGTCTAATTAAAGAAAAAGGAAAAGAACCAACGGGTTGTATGGTAGCATGGAGTTGTGGTGACCTTTAGGTCACGGGTTCAAACCAGTCTATCTGTTGGGAGACTTTCTACCCTTTTCTAATTGTGATTTCTCGTGCCTTTATAGTAATTGTAATCTACACTAGTATAATGATAGAATATACGTAATTTGATTTTTGTCTTGATTATGTTACGAAGAGTTAAAGAGAAGCTTATATTTTGTGTTAATTTTAATGACTCTAATCGGTATGTCTTTATTACAAACTAAAATGCATTATATAGAATTTTTCTACATTAATTTAGTACTCCGTAACAGATAAAAATTTATGTTTCAACATTAGTTTAGTAACATATTCATCTAAAGCTGTGTATTTATATAAAGACTAATAAAAAATTATAGTTGAACAAAATTTGTCAAAAGGAAAGATTGATAATGAAGTCTAAATCCATGATTAAGATGGTGACATTCCTTGTAATATTCCTTGTAATATGTGCAACAATCTTAGGGGAATCATACACTCCGCCAGGACCGAATTGCTATAAAAACTTGCCTAAGTATTGTTTTGATGAGGTCCGTGAAGTCATATGTGCAGGACCAAATGCTCTTATAAGGTATAATCGACTATCCAAATATTTATTTAAAGTCAAATATATTAATGTGAGGCTTTGATATATACTAACTCCATCCTAAAAAAAAGACTAGTTTTACCATTCTGAGTTGTCCCCAAAAATTATACCAAAATTTAAATATGGAATATTTTTAACCGATTACACACTACTAATAATGTGGATCACTTATCCAATACCACTATTTCCACAATCTTCTCTCACTCCCTCTCTTACTTTTTCTCATTTCAATCTTATTTACTAATTGTACATTAAAATATGTGTCATTTATAAATTTATATGGTTTTTTGATGACGCAATATAACACTTCGTCACTTTATGAGGTGAATATGAAATAGAGGTTGAATGAAATATAACTTTATTTCAAATATCTCATCGACGTTTTTATAATACTTGGGTAACTTTATATTCCCTTTGTACCATGATAGATGTTACACTTTCTCTTTTAGTTTGTCACACAAGAGATATCACATTTCCTTTGTTGGAAATATTTCATTAATATAAATATACTAGTACTATTTTTCTCTCTCCACCGAACACACAAAACAACTTCACCTAAGTTCCTGTGTTAATTCTCAAGTGTACCATCTATTATGAGACGGAGGGAGTATTTCTCCTTAATTGTATTTTGACCCTAAACAACCATTCGACGAAATAGAAATGTATTTCCAATAAAGTATTTAATTTATTAATTTCAAGTAATGAATATTTATGGTAGAGATTCAGCAATTTCGTGATTGTGGTAGTATTATTTTATTTCATCTTTGTTCAGAACAAATTTAGTTCTGACTTCTGCATAAGCATGGAACTAATCATGTACACTTAACTGCAATGATTAAGGAACAAACTTTGAGTTCTCTTAATCACGATGAATTATTAAAGAATAGTTTTTATGCATATATCGCCTTCAATGTACCTAACAAAATGCCAAATGTTGTGGGATCCTTAAGTTGAAAATGAAAGAAAACAACAAATACCACAAAAACCCAAATAAACACCACTCATGTCGTGAGAAAATTAATATAAATACATGAAGAGCAACTAATTAATCTTAAATTAAAATCTAAGCCTTCCATAAATGTATGTTATCTTTATTATGTAATTGGAGAAAGTGTTATATATTTTAGTATAATTTTAGAGCAATTAGTTGGTAATGTCACTAAATTTAGCCGAATTATGGATTTATTCATAAACGTAAAACTTGGTCTTAAACTTGGTGGTTGGAATTCCCCCACTCCATGAAATCAATTCCTATGTGGCTTGCCTAATAATCTAGGTAGCCCGAAACAAAAAACAATGGACAAATTGCTCATATTACTAACGAATTCAGACCGAGTTTAATTTATAGAATTAATTACATTAACAATAATTTTGAGATATTCTTATTAAATAAAATTAAATGATACTAACAAATGTTTAGTAATTATGCACATCTTTGGTTAAACAAGATGGTGGTAAAGACATGCATGTGCGAGACCAAAACAACAAATCTGCTTAGAGCAACACGTTGATTGACTTTTAATTTGTCTTTAGGTATATATAGTTTGGTAATGACCATAAAAAACTGTTTTTTTCTTGTTCCTTTCTTCTTTTGAGTCTCTCGTATTTACATACATCAGTAGTTGAAACCAGTGCATGAGTATTTTTTGTGTATATAAACAATATTAACTCCGTGCAACAATTATTCGTATGTGCTCGATCATCTAAAAATTGTATATATATATTACCAATTTTAATTAAAATTTACTTCAATTTGAGCAAATATCAAATCATGCTATTTTCTTATCACATTTGGCTTCAAAATGTCATATTATTATAAACAATATTTTATTCAAAAAATACTTTTAAAAATTAGAATATAGTATAAGCTACTTTTAAATTTATAAATACCAATTTTCGTTTTTGATATGATAAAAGTGACAATAACAAATTGTATGAATTGTGACACAAGAAATAGGTCACGTAGTCTCATCCTTTAATGTCAATAAATATTTCTAATTTTAACAATAATTATTATATGTATAGAATCCCAAGGCCTCACACATAAATGATCATTAAATAAAAGTAGTCGAATATATTTAAATTTGCATTTATCCAATACGAATAAACCACCTCTTCCCTACTAGTTCCATTAATTAACCATTTCTCCCTCCCCTCTCTCTATATATATCAAATTTCAAGATCCACCCCAAATTCCAAACCTCCTCTCATGCACAAATCTCTCTCTCTCTCTCACTCTCTCTCTCTCACACACAAGCACTGAAAATGGCAAACGAGCTCCAGAAAAACTCTATGTACATAGAAAATGGTGAAGCAAGCAAGAATTTTGACGACGACGGCCGTCAACGAAGAACAGGTAGAGTGGTTAATGTTTGAGTTCTAAATTTTTAAATTTACTATGACGCCACTTTTAAATTTCTATTAACTTAATTTATTAATAAAAAAATAAAAAATAAAAATAGTTAATTTATGTTCATTTATCAATAAAAATAGGGACGGTGGTGACGGCGAGCGCGCACATAATAACGGCGGTGATAGGGTCGGGGGTGCTGTCGTTAGCGTGGGCGATAGCGCAGCTGGGATGGGTGGCCGGGCCGGCTGTGCTGATGGCGTTCTCATTCATCACCTACTTGACCTCCACCTTCCTCGCCGACTCGTACCGCCACGACGGCCGCCGCAACTACACCTACATGGACGTCGTCCGTTCTCACTTAGGTATCTTTGCATTTCAATTTCAACTTCTTTGTGTTGGAAATATTTTCTCATTTTACCAATAAATCTTGGTACCAATAAATATGATTAATAGCTAAATTACAAAATTTCATCAAATTCAGGACAATTATTTTAAAATGAAATGTTAAATAAGACAATTTCAAAATTTTCATCTCACATTTCCAATGTTCAAAACTAACGTCGTTTTATTCAAATAAGTACTACTATTACTTTTTGTCTTTTTAGTTCTTTTCTGAATATCAGTTGATGTTATTTTGTAAATAATTAAGACAATTGATAAAAATTAAAACTTTCATGTTTTAATATCTTAGTACACTATTAAAAATTTTATTTTATCATTTTGGTATGTGTGTAAGTAGTATTACATGTTCAAATTTGTTTTTACTATATTTAGTAAGTAGGGGAAGTTTCCCCTGGATAAAAATAATGAATAGAAATGAGGTATGTATTTCACTAATTCTTTTAGGTAATTTTTAAAATTCGAGTCATTCTCAAATGGACGGTGAATGAAGAGAATATGGAGTATGTTTTAAAATCATGAGACTGGCTAAATTGTAATCAAAATTTATGAATTAAAATAATTAATAATTATTTTAATTATATAATGTGTAGGTGGTTACAAAGTTCAGCTATGTGGGCTGGCTCAGTATGGGAATCTTGTTGGGGTCACCATTGGATACACAATTACTGCTTCGATTAGTATGGTGTGAGTATATTTCCAATTATAATTTTTATAAATAATTAGTTTTGATGATTGAATGAGTTAATTTTGTGAATTAGGGCTGTGAAAAGGTCAAATTGTTTCCATAAGGAAGGACATAATGCAGAATGCTCAATATCAAACTACCCATTCATGGCTATATTTGCTGGAATTCAGCTGATTTTGAGCCAAATACCCAATTTCCATGAGCTTTCCTGGCTATCTATAGTTGCGGCCGTCATGTCCTTCGCTTACTCCTCCATCGGCCTCGCCCTCTCCATTGCCAAGCTCGCAGGTTCTCTCTCCCTTTCTCTCTCACGAGCACATACATTCACAAAATTTGGTCAAATTATGCCGGTCTCACAATATTCGATAATAGAATATTAAATCACGCAGTTTCAAATTTTCTCAATTTTATCATCTGCATAACTCAAAACAACATTTCTTCATTAAAAGAAAAAAAAATACTTATTATAATGAAATGTTGTCGTTTAGAAAACCACAAACGACGTCGGTTTATCCATGTGTGAGACAATTGCCGAAATAAAACTTCATGACCTAATATTCCGTTTTCAAACCTTTTGTGATTTATCAGAATTTGGCTAAACTACTTGATTGGTGAATTTGCACCGAAAGGTTGAGTTTGAAATTTAGCAATCAACATCTCTATGTCAAAATCTTATGCATTATGAAAATTGTATCGTTTTCAAATTTTATTTGATTGAAATTAATTATTCAAAAAATTGAAAAATAGGTGGTGGAGGGCATGTGGAGACAAGCCTAACAGGGACGAGAGTAGGAGTGGACACAAGCGGCTCAGAAAAGGTGTGGAATAGCTTTCAAGCCATTGGAGACATTGCTTTTGCCTATGCTTATTCAACTGTCCTAATTGAAATCCAGGCATGTCTTTTTTTCTTCCATTATCATTTCAATCCAATTTAATTACGCAACTACACGCATGATTAGTGTTCGATTTGATAGATTAGATAAGATCAAACTTTATGAATGCCATTCAGTTGAGTTGATGCAATTTAGTTATAGCCTCTTTTCGATAAAATTAATCTCGAGTCGCTTTAATTTTAAACAATTTTGGGATATGTGGTATTTAGTTTGATGGAGAGATATGATTTGATTCTATACTTTATATTGAGACAATGTCATGTATGATTAATTTGTCTGGGCATTTTTCCAATAAAATAATTTTGGATCAGTTTAATCTTGAACAATTTCGAATAGTAGAGTTTGATACGATGGAATAGATGGAATTGAATCTTATAAATGTCATTTGATTAGGTGGATACGATTCTAAACTAAATTCATAGATAATGTTACATACTATAATTAGTCTTAATAATTACTACTCCATAAGATTAATTTTTTTATATATATAATTAATATTGATTCAGTTCACGCCGACAAAGGCAAGGATATGATAGGTGTACCAATCCAACATAATTTCATGTGCTTTTGCATAAGCTATGGCAGTCCACATGTTTTTAATTAATTTCCACAGGATTATGAGTCAAAAATATTCAACACAATCGGCCCATGACTGAATCTTGTGTGACTCATGTTTTCTTCTTTCTTTAACATTTCTTTTTGTTTGGGAATCATACATTTGATACGTGACACGTGGCTCCCTTATCGAGTTTGGAATATATCTAATCTAATTATTTTATATAAATAAAATCAAACATATGAAGAACTTTAATTAGTTAAAAAAAATATTATAAAGTGAAACATACAAAATAAGGGACAGAGAAGAGGGACACGAGTCATGTGTAGGCTGTGTGTTGTAGCACAAAGACTTATAGTAATGGGATAGCTATTAAATTTGAGATATATCCACATTTAATGTCATGTGTCTTTACTCAAAATAAATAAAGACACCCATACCTTACAGCCTATATAAATTTGTCTTTATTTTTAATCAATTTTTCGCATTTGTTTCTGGGACACTATTTAATAGGCTGTTTTTTCTCCATAGTTGACTTTTAGTAACGGAACCTATTTTAATTTTAAAATTACTGTATTTGAAATATAGAGTAAAATTTCTTATAATAATAATAATAATGTGATCTATGGTCCAGCGTTATAAATTGGTTTGGCACTGTGCATGTGAAATCTCTGGCACCAAAACACAAGAACGAATAATGACCATAGAATATTTTAAAAAGATTGGAATAAAATCAAATTAGGGATACATACACTCACTAGTTTTTCATATTCTACTTTTATAGCGTGTGCGTTACCTCCATACCCAAATGGACCATATCTTTCTTCTTTTGTTTTATTTGGTATTCGAAAGCCCCACCACTTTGAGTTATCATATTTTTCTTTTAAGAAATTTTCAATTATTTTCATTGTGAAAATACAATTTTATATCTGAAAAATGTATTTCAAAATTGCAAATTAATAGTACTTGTATTATTGTTATTGTATGTATTATTGTCCCCTAAATTTGAAATCCACCGCATGACTCATCACAGTGATTCGAATCTTCAACCTATTAATTCAAAGAGAAACGTCTTCCCACTTACACTTTGTTATCCCAACTATACTTCATTATCTCATTTGATATAATTCATCTGACGTTCTTATATGAACTATTACTATGATTTTAACAAAATCAGAGGTTCTAAAATCTTTTATATTGGGATTTGTTGTATTTAACAGGACACGCTGAAATCTCCACCACCGGAAAATGTGGTGATGAAGAAGGCTTCTTTAATAGGTGTGGCAACCACCACCCTATTCTACGTCCTCTGCGGCTGCCTCGGCTACGCAGCCTTCGGAAACAACGCTCCCGGCAACTTCCTTACTGGGTTTGGCTTCTACGAGCCCTTCTGGCTGATCGACTTCGCAAACGTGTGCATTGCCGTCCATCTAATCGGAGCTTATCAGGTAGCACGAAAAAAACAAGAACCCTAAGAAACTATAAACTATATCGTATTTCATCTCATCAATTTTTCGTCATACCATTCGCGAAACAGGTGTTCGCGCAGCCTTTATTCGGCTTCGTGGAGAGTCGCTGCAGGCAGAAGTGGCCGGAAAGCAAGACGATCACCAAAGATTACTCGGTCCGCATTCCTCTATGCGGAGTTTATGACTTCAATGTGTTCAGATTGGTGTGGAGATCAGTGTATGTGATAGTAACAGCAGTGATTGCAATGATCTTCCCCTTCTTCAACCACTTCCTCGGCCTCATCGGAGCAGCCTCGTTCTACCCGCTGACCGTGTACTTCCCCATAGAGATGCACATTGCGCAGGCCAAAGTGCCCAAGTACTCCAGCAGATGGGTGTGGCTGAAGATCCTCAGCTGGGCTTGCCTGATTGTGTCGCTCGTCGCAGCGGCCGGATCCGTGCGAGGGCTCGCCGACGACGTGAAAACGTACAAGCCTTTCCAGAGTCAAGCTCATGAATAGAGCACATGTAGGGCTAGATCCTATTCAATCTATGAGTCCAAGATCCAAAACATTATTTACCTGCATTTCAGCATTTAGTGATTCTGTAGAGATCAATTGTCACCATATGAGAACTGTATGCCCATTTGAATAAGATAAGCTTAGTTTTAAACCAATAAAGGCTACAATATGAGCATCAATACATCGATGTCCACTACGTTATGTGCATAAGGTAACGCGATAAATAAACAATAGATAATATTAGAAAAACGCATAAAGAAACTAAAACTGCACAGCATGTTAGTGGGTAAAGATAAACAAGCATGCACAGGTAGGTAGCATCCTATTCTATTGAAGCAACAGAGGTTGGTTTCTGTTCTAACGTTTTCAAAAATTGGCAAGTATCACCACATTTGCTTCGCACCATCCATGGATTAGATTCCTACAACCTGAAAACAGCTACAGATGGAATACCATGATATCAACGATTCAGGCTGCTTCAGTCTCACAAATTACAAATGCTTGAATTAGACTCTGTGCAGCATTGGTCTGCTCGGGAGTCCCAGAAATTATGATCACGGTTTCTGATGCCCCAGGTTTAGGATCGGTGATGGTAACTTTTGCATCTGAAATCTGATAAGAGAAAACACAAAAATTTGATGGTTCTGAACTTTGACTTCATCTAATGAGCCAATGAAATATACTGATATGAATATCCATCATCTAAACAAATATACGTGTACACATATAGCGGAATGATCAAATAAAAACCATCCTTATTCTACTAACCGAGACAAGTCTTTTTACTCACAAAACAATTAGTGCTTCTCTATGATATGCTTTTTAACCATAAAGCAATGCTTTTTCTATGTTTGTGCTTCTTTATGCAAACAAAACAATGCTTTTTACATATTGCAGCATTGTTTTAGTCACAGTTAACAAATTGAAGAGCAAAGTCAAACTAGGCCTTCTTCAGATGCATACCTCGCGAATTTGTCTAAGGCACCCACCTTCCTCTCCGTAAATAGCAGGAATAACAAAGCGAGGAACAACAACCTCAACAGTTGTGCTTGTGATAACAGGTTGATTTCCACTGCAATGGCAAGCTAAACAACTAAATACAAAACCAAGAAAGTAAATTCAAACACAATAACATTGACACTCCAGAAGTACAAACCCTGCAAATCCACCAAGTCTTCTCTGAGGACCACCTGGATAGTCTGGAAATCCCATAGCACCAGGTCCTTCCATTGGTCCCTGCAACCCGCCATTTTACGAAATGAGTACATAAATAGCGTGATGTTATATGGTTTTCCACCACCACTTAGCAATAGGCATACATACAAATGCCCCCAAGGGCTAGAAGATTTAAAATGCATCCCACTCAATAAAAAATGCACCACATAATATTTATCAGGGTAAATCTATATCCTGCAAGTTTGCTATGTAGTTCAATCGTAGATCTCATAGGGTTTATACCTGGGTTCCCCATGGTGCTCCAGGAGGCATTCTTTCAGACATATGAGGCGGGATCCCTGGCCTTGGAAAATCATGAGCAAAATGAGGGCGATCATCATGTGGATGGAAGCCACCAACTGGAGGATGGCCCCCAGGACCATCAAAATTGTTAAATGGTGGACCTCGATTAGAGAATGTTCCGGGAGGCGAAAACTCTCTTCTTCCCATGTATGAGGGAAACGGGGGCATTTGCTCCATAAATGCTGGGTTTGGATGGTGAACCATGGGTGGAAATGCATCACGAAAGAAATGGTTCTTCAACCTTGTTGTTATCTGCATAAGAGCCTCTTGAACTACTTCAAAGTCTCCACTCACCTACAATTTCATATGACAGAAGCAAAAATAAAGGTCAGATAAAAGTCCTACAATGTTTTCATCCCCTTTATTCAGATTAATTATATGCAAGTTCCAAGGACGTTTGATGGTTTCGTGTCATGCATACCTGAACAACTTCCTCATTTTCTGAAGCATTCTTTGGAACCTGATCTTTACCAAGAATACGGATGTAAGCTCCAGTTGACTTTCTCATTTCAGCAATGACTGAACCACCCTTACCAAGAAGACATCCGATTTGATGAGATGAGACAAGGAGTTTCGCAAGCATGGTGTTATCCTTGCTTTCTGGAGCAGACCTAAATATTCTTGCTTGCACTCGAAGCACCGCATCTTGTGGGGGAGATATTCCATCATCCGGGTGCTACATTAAATGGAAATCAGCCATCATTTTGGGCCTCTTACATTTATCAGTTTAAAAGTGGAAGGAAGGAGTATGTGAAATTAAAGAGATGTAAACAAGCGATGAATTAAAAAACATACAGCAGGACCAGATATGATAATTATGCGATCTTCCGCGTCACCTGTACCCTCTAGAACCTTGATATCACAGCCAGATTCATGTTGAAGAGCTTTGACGATAGAACCTCCCTTTCCAATTACACCACCCACCTTTTCCTCATTACACAGTACCCGGTAAGTTATAACTTCAGGAGGAAAATTCATTCTACCAGGAATACCATTGTCACCATCATGAAATCCAGATGGATAGGGTGCTCCATGTCCATGGAATGGACGATTCGGAGGTGGGAACCTATCCTGCCTAGGAGTATCAAAGGAATGAGATGGCTTGACCGGAAAAGGATCCTGATGCTTAGGAATATGCTCAAGCAGCTGTTGGGAAACAGAAAGAAGAGCTTTCTTGATGGCATCAAGAGTACCAGATATCTGCAAAAGAGAATGCAATGTCAAACTATACTCAATCATCAAACTATAGTTATGTTTTTAAAGCTTTTCGTATTTAAACATGTATTACCTCTGTCCACGAAAATTTGTCTAGTGGATGGCACGAGTTTTAACACAAAATTGGTAAAGTAAGAGGGAGAGAGGAAAATAGACGTATACGTACTCTTAGTGGAAAAATATGGGACCCGCCTCATTAGAGAAAAAACATACTGATGAATTGATAGAGATTAATTTTGGTGGACAGACCAAAATGAAAAGCATGACTATTATTTGTGGACGGAGTTAGTATTTATTGTTATTTAAAATTCAGGAATGATTGATAAGCTTGCTGCATTTTAAGATCTTGATCTTAGTCATGGCTTTATATCTCAAATTTGTCAAAATAACAATCATCACTACAAGATGTCCATGACAAATATATTTAAGTACATTTTGCACATATATGTACACATGATAACGAGTGTGGAAGCAGTCTGAAAATTGAAATGCAGTAAGCTGTGTGTTAAATAATGCGCCAAATACAATGAAGACGGAAGTACCTGAACCAATTCATCAGAAGAAGATGCACAAGAAGGCAGTTTATCCTTTGGAAGAATTCGTATCTGCGCTCCACTTTCAGATGACATTTGTTTTATCACACTGCCAGCTTTTCCTAACAAACAGCCTACTTGACCAGAGAAGACAATTAGCCTAACAACAGATGAAGATGGCTTTTTACTTTCTTCTTCTCCTTCCTTAGTCTCAGCAAACACATCAACCATTTTATCAAACACAACTAGCAAAGCTTTCTGAACAGCTGAATTTTCTTTGTCCTTATCTGATTTAGAGTCATCAACTGGACCATCCTGCTCTTTGTTTCCTTCCCCATCTTCTTCACGGTTCTCATTGGACTCAGGGATTTTTGTCTCCTCGTTTTCATCCTTAACCTGCTCACTCGTCATTTCCTTAGCTTTATCTAGAGCTACTATTACTATGACTCTTTCATCACAACCAGGGACTGTTTCCTCAACGCGGACTTTTGCTCCAGTCTCTTGGCGTATTTGAGATATGTTGCTGCCACCTTTTCCAATAATGCCACCAATTTTGGAAGCTGGGCAAAGTACACGTATAACCTTGCTAGGTGTTGCATTAAATGGTGCAACACCAGAACCCAAAGCTGCTGATTTTTGCCACTTCCTTCTACCACTTCCATCTGTAGGACTTTGGTCTAGTGGCCTCTTAGCAGGTGTAACTTGAGCCGACATCCCTCAAGATCCCACCAATAAAATGACAGCTTCTGCCAAGAATTTTAATAACATGAATCTCATAACACGAATATATTGCAAAGACAAGCTCTGAAATGTAAAGTAAATTAAATTAGATGGTCCATTCCATATTAAGGTAAGATCCTAGTTGGAAAAATCGGGTTATGATTTGATGGATCTGCACATTACAAAATAATCATAATGTAAAACAATATCAGATGGTTCTAATGTTCGACAAATTCAATGAAGTCCTAAATGCCAACCATTATTACAATCTCACTATATACTACACATACTCCCACTATAGGGATTTGTTCACAAATTCACAATTACCATGACAACCGGCAAACTGAAACAGCACACCATATACATCAACCATTTTTCATTCTAAACGACTTAATGATCCCCATACACGTGTAAAAAGAAACGTATTTCCACTACTTTCAACCACGCACAATAAATTTCAGGATAATGTGTGACTCATCGCGCTTAAATGACCTTTCTAGGGCATGGCCAAAATTCAGACCTAGCATAAACAATTAAATCAATACACACAAGAAATGGAAAATCCGAAATCCAAAACATCTAATAAATTGAATTTCATACAAAAAGGAAATAAGAACACAACATGCATTCAGCTTTTAGCACCAAATGTATCCTTCCCTGTCTCAAGAATAATTCCATACTTCATTCACTAATATATGAATTTCTCTTGAATTCCCACGAGATCACCTAATTAAACTTCAATTACGAGTTAAGGCGCATCGAATACATCAAAGGCCCACAGACTAATGAACATGCATGAAAATACATATTCCAATTCGATAAAAAAAAAAATCCAAAGAAGAA
Organism: Salvia hispanica; assembly: GCF_023119035.1. NCBI lineage: Eukaryota > Viridiplantae > Streptophyta > Magnoliopsida > Lamiales > Lamiaceae > Salvia > Salvia hispanica. The sequence continues at coordinate 49,296,572 of NC_062965.1, read as the reverse complement.
ATTAATAAGGGCATCTCGAACCCAACGGCATTCTGCTCCAGCTAAACACTAAAGAAAACGCATTATAGGATTCTAATTTTCAGATTCTCAACACCTGAAACGCAAGATGTTCACAAATGCATTTTCCTTGCTTGTGTTTTGAAGATTCCACATTAGTTAGCCCCTTATCTTGGGTGATCACTCATGATTTGAACATAGAAGCAAATTTGATCCAAGATTTAGGGATTTAGAAATTGGGGGAATTCGGATTTGACCTTAATTCGAACAAACAAAGGGCGACGGCGGGCCGGTGGCTGTCGACGATGAGCGGCGGAGACTGCTGAGGCAACGCGACTGCTCACGAGCTGGACTTTTGAAGACGGAGGGACGGAATTGTGATGGCGCTGGCGAGGGGCTGTTGGTTGCAGTCGGCGGCGGCGAGCGCGGCGAGAACAATGGAAGGCGCAGTAGACGCGAGTGAGTGAGATACAGAGTTTAATTTTATTAATTAAATGTTTGTAGATTTATTTATTTTCTGCTAAAAATATTGGAGTGTATTTTAATTTGAGAATTAGTGAATTCATTTGATTCTCGAGTTCGGCCCGGCCCATTAGTGCTAATTATCCAATTATAACTGGAGTGGAAATTATTACTTGGGCCAATCCTATTTTGTGTTCTTATTAGTCGGCCCTTTTAAAAGTAAGAACGATGTACTACTGCTCTCTTCGTCCGCTAATAAATTTCTCATTTTTTATTAGATCGGATTTTAAAAAATTATTTAATTTTATAAAGATAGATAAGTAGAAAAAATTTAGCAGAATGTGAATCATACTTTTATATAATGATTTTATAATAAAATATGAGGTTCACCTACTAAACATAGGTAAATGTAAAATTAGATATTTATTGGCGAATGGACAAAAGAATAGAAAAATGAGTCATTTAATGGCGGACGAATAGCATTCTACGAGGCTTTAATATGTGTAGGTTGGGAGCCAAGGAGAGTCGTCGACAGAGGCATTGAATGGAGCAGCCTAGAGCTCTCTACCGAAGGCGGGGAGGTTGTCGATGTCGGTGCCTAGAATACACACCAGCCAATGCAAGAATTTTGAAAGAGATGAAAAAGCTGAAAGGATTTCGAGTTGGAGGAAAGAAGGAAGCAACATTTTTTACAATGAGCTTGATTGTATTTTGTTCCCTGTTTTAGTATTTATATCTGAAAACGTCTTTTCGATACAATGAGCTATTGTATTTTGCCACTAACGTTTTTAAATTTGACTGGAATTCTAAATTGTCGAAATTAACTACTACACACACAAAATTCATGTATAAAGTGAAGTGAAAAAGAAAATATCAATTCAATTACCCAAACTATAGAAAAATATTCTTCCTATGAGAGAGAGAGGGTATGACACCTAATACCAGGTACCCAATTTTACTAAAAAGTCCAAAAATATCCTTAATATCTTGGGAACATTTTTGGTGAAAAAATAGGCCACATAGTAGAAAATGCCATGGATGAAATGAAACTATCCCTAAGTCCAAAGACTATTTATAATATTTTTAAAATTCAAAAACATTAACATGCAAACATCAAAGTTCAAATATCATTTATATATAGTTATGTAAAACAGTAAAAGTAGACTTCTCTATTTAATCTTGTCTAGGTATGTTTTTCAAAATAGTGACATTACTTTAAAGTAAAACAGTAAAAGTGATAAAAGATTTTTTTAAAAGTTCACTGGGTTATAGAAACATTAAGTGGGCATAAATTTGTACTTGTTCCTACTGTATTTATTGAGAGTTTTTTTTAATGAAAATAATCAAACTTACTTGCATAATATAATGAAATTTTTGCTAATAAGTGGAGTGTAAGTAAATTGTGTATATTGACAATCTTTTTAACTATTTAATAAACTCGCCCTCTAGCATTTTTAATCGATGAAAATATGTAGAATTCAACCATCACAACTTCACTAAAATGAACACACCTATAACATGAAGTATTTCATTCTATGGGTTAGATGCTCGATTAACTTTATTTAAAAATATTTTGCACAGTACGTTGTAACGTGACTTTTTATATGATTTATTATTTTTTCATACATATAATATATAGTATATTTATTATAAAAAAATATATAGTAAAGTTCCTATAAAATTATTTTATGCATCCGCAACTGACTAAACATATTTTCTTCTTTCACTTGAAAAACGTTTTATTGAGGTTATTTTCTACAAATAAATAGATAGGAACATGCATCTCGACGTAAAGGTAAGCATCGGAATTCTTTGCATCTTATCTATTTTCTTAACAAACTTTTTTCTAAGACTTTTTACCTATTTAGAAAAATAAGTCATGCATGTCGTGTTTTGAGTGGAGCACTAAGACTATATATATTTGCTTTATTAAAAAGCGACTCATATCTTATTTTATTACAAATTGAACCACTCTGATTAGATTTGTATCACCAAGGACGAATTTACAACATTTTCAATTTCATAATATGAGTATAAGGACAAATTTATATGGATTAGGATGCATACATTGTCTTTATTTTTGTTTTAGTTGGGAATAGAGGGGATTGATTGGTGTTTACATATATTTTAGTTGCCTCTCGTGAATTTGCTCCACACTTTCATCTAATATTGTAGTATGTTTTAATTGAGAAAATTAAATAGCCAAATACGTCATGATTACGAACTATCACCAATTTGCAAATTTCAACATCATTTTTTTTGCAATTGAAACGCAACCACAATTTGTGACTGGCCTTTGGGGTCATGGATTTTTTGTCGTTTGAATTCTTATATTCGACATTCATACAACCTCACAAAGAGAATGGTATCAAATGTAGAAAACAACTAACGAAGCATTGAAAGATAGAAAACAACTACTTGATGTTATTTTCGGTATACAAGTTGAGTTCAATATATATTCATATTCTACGTAATAATCACTGACTTATATTTTTCTATAAATTTCAAAAATAGTCAATTAAATCACCATCTTTTGGATTTTGTATAATTTTTTCACTGAAAAAATCAGAAAGTATCTTAAGTAGTGATATAAGCAGCAATTACCTTTTATATTTTTTTACTTTTTTTTCAAAAAATAGAATGGGATCTATGCGATTGATATTTGGGTCGAATGTTTATTAAAAGAAGGAATGGTTGATATATGTACGTCTCATTCATTTTAGTTGAGTGACGATTGAGAATTTTGCCACATAATATGATTTCACCATCATCCATTATAGGGTTTTTGGCTTTTAAAACCAAAAACTTTTCCCGAATTCTGGTTTTTCCCATGAACTTTGAGATTTGTTTTTAAAACCATAAACTTTCATTTCGTTTGATATTTCCTGACCCGACCCGAATAACCCATTTTCGGCCAGAAGCTTTCCCACGTGGACTACCGCAAAAATGACATGGAAGCCGGAATTTTCACCCTAAAACGACGTCGTATTCAACCCAATTCCATTTAAAACATTACAGAAATTTCCTAAACCCTAATATCGGCTTCTTCATCCATTTTCGAAATTGGCTTCTTCATCCATCTTCGAAATCAATTTTCATCCATCCATCTTCATCCATCTCCTAAACCCTGAAATTGGCTACGAAATTAGGCGTCTACGTTCCAGGTCGAAATTCAAATGTCGTTTTCTTCACAAACCTCAAGCTTCAACGTCAATTGGCCCGAAGGTGAATTCGTAATCTGTAACCATGGAGTTCGGGCTGAGATTGGGACGTCGTGGACTGATAGTAATCCGAGAAGACGATTTTATCGTTGTCCGTCTTGGAAGGTATTCTCCACTCCCTGGCCAACTTTAGAGAAAAATCGAAGAATCGCGGTTGAAAATCCCAAAATATGTGTGAGAGAAAGGAAGAAGATCGAGAAAGGAAGAAGATTGAGAAAGGAGCCCTAACTTTTCGATTCTGCTTTTTTGTTTAAGTGTTGCTGTTGTGAATATTATTTAAATGGTATGTTGTTTAAGTTTTATTTTGCCTATTTATTTGGCCAAATAAAAAAGCCTATTTTATTTTGCCAAATGTTTAAATTGTGACCGTATATTGCCACGTAAACACTTTAAATGACAATTAGGATTAAAATTGACACGTAGACATCCGGGTTTGGTCGGTGACCCGCCGGGAGAAATATCAACCGACATGAAAGTTTATGGTTTTAAAAACAAATCTCAAAGTTCATGGGAAAAATCAAAATTCGGGGAAAGTTTTTGGTTTTAAAAGCAAAAAACCCTCGATATAAGGCTCATCGAAGGTTCCAATGGCAAGAAAAAAAATAAATATTGATATTTGATTACAACAATTACTTAAATTCCTTTTAGTTAAAAATTAATCAGAAAAGATTGTCATGTGATACAATTAAAGTTTTAAACCATTATATTCCAAAATAAAAAGGGAAGTAATTAAATATTGGTTTTAGTAATTCTATACTTCTATTTAAAATTTAATTCTCACTTAATTACTTCCTTATACTATTTTATCATGCCATGCGTATGATTAATATTTCAAATAGGAGTATATAAACTATACAGTTCATGTGAAACATGCTTATATATAAACAAGAATTACTCCAATTTTTCATAGTATCGTGATTCGTGAGTTCCAAATCATTACCAATGTTAGTCCAATTAAAATATTATGCCCACATTTAAAGTGCGGAGAAATGCATTATAAATTTATAAGCACTGGACATATGTACCAAACTATGTAGGGAAAAGTGTTTTTTTTAATTGTTTGGTAATATTTACTTTAAAGAGAATTAAATTCGATGGCGTTTGTTGTCAAGAAAAAGGTCACTGAATATCATTATTTTATTATATACTACTATCACATTGCTTGAGACAAATGAACATGCAATTAATATCCTAAATACTCAGCCGCATGTGCTTTTTAGGTAATTAGTGACATGTTTAGAAAAAAATTAGAGAGGTGAACGAGATAAAGGGGAGGAATAAGTTTCTTTGCAAATTAGAATCTGATTAGTTAGGTAGAATTCAAAATTTTATACTGAGAATTGGCTTTTTTGTGAGCACTAAGGATGATGAGCAAGCATATATATAATCAATAAATAAGAGTTTAATTACTACTAGTACAAAATTATGTGATTTTCAATATTTTAACAATTAAAATTTTATAAAAAAAAACGGTTTGATACACTTATTCTATGGTTAACCAAATCGTACTCTCTTGCAATATAAGGTGGCAATAATTGTGAAAGAATTAATGGATTCTTGTTCTGCTCTATTTCTAAGAAATTAATTTTAAAGAATAAATTAAAAGAGAGAAAATTCTAGGAATCATTCTTGTTGACATTAACATATGACATGTTGAGGTGATGAATGGGTAGGAATGAATCAAACATAAAAGCATAATAGATAATGACCCTTTAACACCTCCCTCGCCATTCGTCTCGTCAAATATGATTAGTTTTCTTGAAATTATTTTCAAAAGAATATCAAATTTATATTATGAAAACCTATATTTTATACTCCATTCATCATCAAATTTATATTATGAAAACCTATATTTTATACTCCATTCATCCTAAGACAGTTAAGCCGTTTATTTTTAGGAGGCTTTATTTGGTTTTTGATGTTCTTGCTATTTGGCTATCGATCGTAGCACTAGTGTATTTTCTTGACTGCTCTTTTTTTTCGTTTGATTTTGGTTTTGCAAGGATCGTGGGGTGCTTGTGGCCACTCTTGGCCTTTGTTTTCTTTTTTTCTTTTATTTCTACTTTTGTTATGACTCTAATTCGCTTATACCTTTGAACTTTTTTCTCGTCCACGACTTGGACATGCTGCTTTATAGTTATAAAAAAACAGTATAGACTTATAAGAATTAAGTCCACTTAGAAAATTGCGACTTATAAAGAAATCAGCTCACCTAGAAAATTACCTAAAGTAATCCTTTTTCTCCCGAATAAAAAAAGACTTCCAATAAAATATGAAATGTACCATGGGTCAACTGTACATGACATAATCAGTGTTATTTGGTCAAGTTGGCAATTCTAAATATGTTCGAGCTAAATAGTAATAAATAAATAGGTGTGCTATATATGGGAGTGGGGTGTAGGTCCAAAACTTTCACAAATAATTAATTAAGTTCCCTTAGATATGGACCAGCATTTTCCTAAGATATTATCATGCATCGTGCCCACTACAACGACATCAACTAATTATATACTACATTCTTTTCTTACATAACAACAACTAATAAGATTAGTTGCAGATCTCGAATCGACAATTTTATAGGAGTATTCCATACCAAGTGACCAATCTATGCATTTTGGATATGAATATCTATAAATTGCAGAATATTTGCTTGTTAATATTTTATTTTTATTCCATACTATTAACTATTTTTATATGAAATTTGGACTCTTTTGGCTTTTATCCAAAATTAATTTCTCTCTGAATTGATCGTAGACATGTTTATCGGAATTGCTAGTACGACTGATTCAACTGATCGTAATTTGGATGTAAATACATAAAATTTCGATATTTTATATTTCTCCTCTGGATATTTTTTAATCTAAAATACATGATATATAAGCTTCTCACTAGAATTTAATTTTCTCTGAATTAAAGCTTACATATTCGTCGGAAGTGTTAGTGTGACAGATTCAACATATCAATGAAAGGATGCTTTTAATACAAGAAGGTCATTGAGATTGATATTAGGGATTATGATTTAGAGATTTATTAAAGGGTAATTTTTGGAATTAAAATATAAAAACATATATATAATTTTACGTGGACTACGACGTAATTGGTGAGAGACATATCAATTTTATTTATGAGAGTTTATATTTATACACATAATATATAGAAGTAGAAAATGTGAGAGTGCGTATATACATATAAGTAGACATCAAGAAATATATTCCATGTCCATATACAAAGAAAAAAAAAGGAATACGATAGAAAGTTCCATAATGTAGGCGTATTAAACAAACACAACCATATCCCAAAAACCAAATTGGTAGCAAACGATTCGCTTAAAACGAATATAAATATATCTAAGGATGCTAAAAAGATAAGGTTCAACACACAGTCTTATTCATAATCCATCAAATACTATTTCTATTTCACTATATGTGCATATATTAAGTCATATTTGCATTCCCTCTCTCTCACACACACACATATAATTTGTATTTTTCTTTCATTACATGCCAATATGCCATGCATCACCCAACCTAATCACGATTATTAAACTCCATTAAAAAATTAAAGAAATTTGTAGGATTGGATTAGGGGCTAGCTAGATAGGTTTTCATTTTGCTTATTCATGTTTGATAAATTTTATCATCAATCTTTTCAAAATGGTGATGTAGCTATTAGTAATAGATAACTACAACTGGAAGATTAAATTTGATAGGCAAATTGAATATTTATCATTTTATAGTTTTAAATTGTACAATGTGATAATGTAGGTTAGGTTTAAGGTTCCCTTAGGTTATATTCTAGGACGCGGTGGCATAAAATACAAGCTACAACTTTTTTCTATGTTTTAAAATAAATATATATTCACCATTTCGTGTTAATATTAATCACGGTGTATTTGTGATGTATCGTCCATAAATTTTTAGGGTATCTGCAACACGAAGTCTTGGTCACGTTCAACGGGACCATCATAGAACATAATGTGGGGATGAGGGTGAGTCTCACAATGTCAAGCGAAGTGCCATGTGAATTGGCATCACCAATTATCTATGGAGTTTTATTTTTATATTTTTATTAAATACTTTAATTTTTACCTTAAAATTCTACTCCATATCCCATTATAGAACACTATATAACATGAGAATGATGCAATTAGAATACGCAAAAGTAATTCTTTCATTGCTATAGGAAATTAGCATCAAGAGTCTAAATGGAAATTTAAATCGACAAAAATGAACAATAATTAGGAAAATATCCCTTTTTTGGCACATAAAATACAATTCAGCTGAAAAAGAACCTTCCAAAATGGGCACGAATAATATATCGCAAATGTCAATGAAAATGTCCCATAAAAAGAAAATTAAGAATAAAAAAGATTTCATTCCTTGCACATAACAAATGCGTCGTTCTAAAGCAAATAATGGTAATTGACGTATGCTCCCTCCAAGTTTCTCATTTTGCACTTTGAGCCTCGTAATTTCATATATACAAAGGGCAGAAGCAACAATGTTCGATATGAAATGCTTTCATAATGTTGGTCGTTTGCTTCTATTTTCTCATTTCTATAATGTTTTTAGATTCTATAACACTTGATGTGTTATTTTCTTCTAGTTTTTTTTTATTATGAGTTGATTTTGTATGATAGCTCGTCATCTATCAATTTTATACCACATCCAAAAAAATAAGAAACTTTGATCCATCTAAGTGACTAAGTTTGTCCCTTTTTTATTATTGTAAGTGTGATTTAAATCTCTTTTGATTTTGAAACTATTGTGATAAAAATTTGATTAAATTTTTTTTTATTGTAATTTGTTGATAAAAATTGAAAGGGGCGACTATATAAAATTTTCCTTTTTTGACTTTTATATTGACCCGTCAAGTTGAAATAAGTAAGTACTAGTATGTCGGAGCCGAATTATAATGACTTTAATAATTGAATGATTGGTAACTTTGAAAATAATAATTGATCTTTTGACCACTATACCCACATAAAAATAAAAGTACCAAAACAACTCTAGGTCGTGGATCGTGCAAACAATGGTTATAAAAATTCACAAATAGTTTGATCAGTCAATTGCAATTTTTAGTTTTCACCACATTACAATATTAGTATCAATTCATTAGAATTACGAGAAAAAAAAAATCATGTTGCATAATTTATGTGAGCATATTATAGCATTGATCTCATTTAATCTACGTTCAATGCTTTTGCTTTATTTTATATATTAAATTTAATTAAAATAATCTTAAAAATTGTTATTAATGTAATCGTTAGTATAAATAACAAAATCAAAGGTCAATTAAAAGAATAATTTTTAAATAAAAACCAATATAGTATAAAATTAAAATAAATAGTGCTAATTAGAGCTTCTCCAGCAGCGGACGTCCTGGCGGGCGTCGGACCGGGCGTGCCCAACGTCCGTCTGGGAAGTCCGCCATAAGGCGCGGCAGGGACGGAAGCGGACGTCCGTAGCGGACACGGGAGAACCGCGGCATTCCCGGGACGTCCGTCGCGACGGCGAGCGGACGTCCGCCATTGTGGCATGCCGATGGACGTCCACGGCGGACGTTCGATGCGATTTTTAAATTTTTTTTTTACAAACTCTATATATACAGCTCGTTGCAAACTCTATATGTGCGATTTTTTTAAAAACTCTAACGCATGTATTATCGTTGAAAGTGAAGGCCTAAACAATAACATATCATACCGTCGGGTCTAAACATATCATACAGCGAGACCCCTGTTCGGCTAGCGGCAAACTATATAGATTCAACGCATATGTATGCTTTTTTTTTAAAAAAAATCGTTGCATTTTTTTCGTATTCGTGTTTAAATTTTAATTTCGTAAATTGTTTAATTTGGTGAATTTGTGAATTTTTTTTATTGCGGAAAGTCCGCGCGAAAAGTCCTTGAGATGTCTGCCACTGTGCAATGGAAAGTCCTTATGACGTGACAGTATTGTAGGAGGTCCTTATAATGTGACAGGAGGTGTTTAAGGGCGAGGGACATCCGTCCCCATTGAAGATGCTCTTAGTCTAATTACGAAATGTGGTTAACTCGAATATATAAAATGCAATTTAATCGCAACAAATTAAAAAGCAAGTGTTTTCCACGTAAGCAGCGCAGCGCGTTCTACAGTTGCCTCTCAACACACATGTGAATAGATACACCATATAGATACAAACAGATCCATGAAATCAGATTTTGTATGTATATATATACGTAGGTTTTCTCTTCGTCTTCATCGCTCCACGCGTTGCTTGCATTTCAGCTTCTACACTTCTACGCTTTCGCTCTACACCTCATCAAACGCCGTCTCTCTATCTCTCTCTCTCTACCCGTTTATTGTCTAAATCTCCGCTCTCTCGCGCCAATTCCAGCCCCATATTTTCCAATCTACACACAATCTGACATTTGTAGAGAAGCCTCATTGAGAAATAAATCAACGCGAACGAGGCGAATTTGGCGAAATCGAAATTAATTTTATTTGTATTGGCTTTGTTGGAGGAAGGGGATTGAATCTCGGTGTGTGCGTTTGAATACCTGTATTATTATATATCTATATTTAGGTAATCGGTGTTGGTGATGAGGATGGGTGGTGAATTGGCCTACTGCACAGAAGAAAAGGAGGAAGAGGTCATAAAAGACACGGAGCTGGAGGACGAGAAAATGGTGGCCAAGATGAGATATTCGGCGGCTGCGATCGGTGGAGGCTTTTCTCCAAAGGCTGTCGTCGTCGGCTACGCCCTTACTACCAAGAAGATTAAGAGCTTTCTGCAGCCCAAGCTTGAAGGATTAGCTAGGTAATTCATTTGTTTTTATCTCAGAGTTCCGATATATATCTATCTAATTATATGTAGGTATGATTTTAAAGTTGAAATTATTGGTGAAAATCTGGAAATCGAGGATATTTGTTTGTAGATAAAACAAAAACATGTGTAATTACTGTTCAGGGGAATGATTGGTAACAGCTCTGCTGTTTGATTAATGCTGAAACTGTTTGTGTAAGATTCGCTCGAATTGAAACGTGATCAATTTGTTTCGTTTTTCAAATTTTAGATTTTATTATGGAGAAAATTGGGATTGGTTCTGTTCATAAGTTTCTGTTTGATTTTCTACTTATGTAATGTTCTTATATCTTCTATGGAGTCTATTTTGGAGGAAAATTGAACCTGGTTATCGTTTACAGGAATATTACTTTTGAAGATGTATTCTCAATGAAGTCAAATCTTCATAGATATTTTTGTGGTGTATGTTCTATTGGTGTTTACATATAGGATATTATTGAGGAAATTATATGGTCCTTGTCCCTTTCACTGATTTTCGTACTCTTCCAATTTCTAGTACTCTATTCATGAGCTGTCCTTTTTTCCTGTCTTGAAGGGAATGGACACTTGATTTGACATGAATGAATGAATTTATTTAGCTTTCAGTGACAGATATTATAAGTTTCTCTTGAATTATATTCACTTTCTTTACCCCTCCATGTCTTACAATGTGTTAATTTTGTCCTTCTGTGCGTAGTAACTTAAGTGGATGTTTATATTGTTATTACAATATGATTACTCAAGCTTTTTCTATCAGCCGCCATGATCTATTTCCTCTTGGCATTTAAACTATTCTTGGTCTGTGATAGATCCAAAGCTTTCTTTGGAATTGATGAGTATCTTTTTCCTTCTAACTCATTCTTTTCTTGCATAAGAAAATTGCAAGTATTTGGCAATTGTTGCTCTCCAAACCCCAACATACTTGATGACTTGAGATTCAACGTAGAGTGCATGTTCTATATTATCTTAGCTAGGTGAATGAGAAGGAAACAACAATATCGCTTTTATGCTTTTATATGGAAATTATAAATAATTTGAATGGTAACGATTAACGAGTCCCCTCATGGAATGTACACGTGCTTCTGTTTTTGCTCTATAATTGCGTAGCGTAGTACTTGAACCACTATTAGCTAATTGAATACAGTTACAAAAAAATGCAGGAATAAAGGAATTCTTTTTGTGGCTATCGACATTAGTAAACCACTTTCGGATCAAGGTCCCTTTGACATTGTGTTACATAAGGTGAGTTTTCTGTGTGCCTTGTAGACCCTATTCAGTGTCTTGATTGATACTCTTTTATTCTTTATCTTTAAAAGTGAGATAGTTAATCTATACATGGAACTTCCATTCTTGTCATGCAGTTATCTGGAAAAGAATGGCGATCCATACTTGAGGTTGGTCTCATCATTCAGTGTCTCAATCATGTTAAGAAAATGTGTTTTCCCAAGTAGCCTAATTGGTCATTCAGTGTATATTTAAATGAGGGACCCATACCTGTGGATTTAAAGACAAAATTTCCTAGGGCCAATTCTCATCCTTCCCTTTTACTCTTTTTGAAGGATTATCGGATAACACATCCCAACGTCACAGTTCTTGATCCTCCTGATGCCATACAGCATGTGTACAGCCGCCAGTCTATGCTCCAGGTTGTTGCTGACCTGAATCTGTCAGACCCCTATGGTAATCTTTTATGGGCATGCAATTTTTACATAAGGCTTTTCTTTCATTTTTAAGCTCGTTCTTTCCTCGGTATAAGAATTATTTGTGGATGCCACAAACAGATAGATTGTCCAGCTTTTGCAAAAATCACTGATCTCTCATGTCCTTTTGTCTTACAGGTAAAGTAGGTGTACCTGAACAGTTGGTTATCAAAAAAGATTCATCATCAATTCCTGATTCTGTGAATATGGCTGGGTTGAGGCTGCCACTGGGTATGTCTCCTTGATATGGAAATATATTTGTGCTTTGGCTATTACATGGATGAAATGTTTAAATATAGTAATCAATCTGTGTATATTTTAGTGGCAAAGCCGTTATTTGCAAAGTCACATGAACTATCTCTGGCGTATGACGAGTTGTCCCTCCAAAAGCTTGAACCCCCACTTGTCCTGCAGGAATTTATTAATCACGGTATGAAATCACAGCTCCTCTGTTTTCCCTTACCTGTTCAGTGGCTAGCATGGAGAAATGTGTTGACTGTCTCTTGAATATTTTCCTTTCTTGTGATTTAGGAGGCGTCCTCTTCAAAGTTTATATTGTTGGTGAAGCAATAAAGGTGCTCAGACGTTTCTCGTTGCCAGATGTCAGTAAGCGTGAGCTGAAAGCAAGTGCTGGTGTTTATCGTTTCCCGAGAGTATCTTGTGCTGCTGCATCTGCTGATGAAGCAGACTTGGATCCTCATGTTGCCGGTAGGTAGACTTGCAATTCATGCATGAGCTTAGAGCATTTGATTGTATAATGTGGTCTGTGAAAAAATCCATTTATCTTCCCTTTTCCACCTTCGAATATTTGGTGGTTCTTGTTAACATCTTCTGCCTGGGTTGAATTTATGAAAATTTATGCCAAGGGGTTAAAAAGTACTTTTATCTCTGCAGAGCTCCCTCCAAAACCGTTACTTGAGAGACTGGCTAAAGAACTACGACACCGGCTGGTATTCTTCTTGCCCATTTTGTACTTGAGTCTGTTATGCAACTTACTGCTACTTTCTTGAGCTCTAATCCTTGTGCCTCGGAAATAGGGTCTCCGGTTGTTCAACTTGGATATAATTCGTGAGCATGGAACTCAAGACCGTTACTACGTGATAGACATTAACTATTTTCCAGGTATATAACACACCCAAGTCACATCTTGTTAATAGTTTTTCTTTCCCTTGGATGGACAAGAAGTCGTAAAAGAAACACACTAATCCCGATCTAAATGTTTCTTGCGACATGCAGGATATGGGAAGATGCCCGAATATGAGCATATATTTACAGATTTCCTTTTGAGCCTTGTTCAAAGCAAATAAAAAGTCGGAAAACCTGGCAAGAGATTTCCGAATGATGTATAAACAAAGCTCGTTCGTGCTGCACAAGATCCAAAACAAGCAGTTGAAAAAAGCGAAGCCGCCTGCATAGGTGGTAAGCAATGGTGTCATTTGAAGTGCAAAGAATACGGATAATCTGTTCCCTTCTTGCTCTGATCCTCGACATCGCTTCAAGGGCGATAATCTCGTTGGCGACTCCGTGTCCTTGTCTAATAATGTTCGAGTTTTTGTTTATTCATGTGTTTTTCTAATTTATAGTTTAGCATTTCTTCTGTAAATCCTTCTCTTAGAGAAGCACCATGTAAATAAAGTCTCTTTATAGTTTAGCATTTCATCATCTCATTTTTTGCTACTTCTGTTACTATTTTTTTCATGGATATACTTATGTTTTTACTTATTCAAACAAAATTAACTCCCAACTTAAACTTAAAAACTTCATATTTTATATGATAGTATAAATCAATTTTTTTCTCAATAGTATATGCTAATAAGACCTATCTAACAAAACAATATATGCTACGAAATGGATTCAAGATTTGGTAACATGTGCTATAAAGTACTTGTTATTGTGTATAGTTTGTTTAAACGTGACCTACGCGATAAGATATCTGGGAGTAACTACGAAGAAATCGAGCTCAGCATGGAATAAACTATAAAGAGAAAAGTTAAAAACATCCATTTTAAGAGGTCCTCACATCTATTTCATGATATGGATATTTTAGTCTCATAAAGTTAAGACTAGCACACTGTAGAATTCGTTAACGATGGACTAGTTAGTGCTCACACAGCCTTTACATCGGAAGACTCACTGGATGCGGCCGTATCATCTTTGTGCTTGACCATTCCAGAATCAACAAGAATAGGAATCTCAGCAGCAAGCCATGGCGCAAGGCCCAAGCAAAGTGCATGTGCTATGCCAAACCTAGGACTGGGAAAGTAGAACAAAACAAATTGGAGTCAGAATGATCACTCAGTCTGTGAACAAAATGTTCTTTCCTAAATAGAAACCACAAAAACATAAACTGATCATGATATCAGTGGAAGCATGTCTTCATTGGGCTTTATAAATATTTCTCATGGAATAAAAGTAGCAGCGAAGAATGGTTCCAAAATGTCAAATTCATCTTAGATCATGGTGGATTAACTCACGAGAGATGAGATGTGCAAGCTTATAAACCTCTCACAGAAATAGCAGAGGGCACCACCTTTCACACATAGATTTGGATGTTTAGTAGCTCTCACACAATAGGAAGTATAATAGAGATTATTATAGTAAATGTAGCCATTTTCCGTGGTGGTGACCGCTATTGTACCAGTCCACCATTTCTTATGTACAAATGGCAATAGATACCACAAATTTTAACAAAACAATCAGCTACAGGCATCTAGTGGGTCCTATGTAGGCTCTTGGGCCAATTTTGCTATTTAGATATCCACATTTGTATTTTCTCTCCCAAATGTTCTATTCTTGTTAACTTGAACAGAATCACTTTAAACATAACTAGGCAATAATAACTTTAATTATAGGGCAGAGCCACAGAGGGATCAACTGCATAAGATGATTATGAAAACTATCTGTAGGTAGGATCTGGATGCCTACTTACGAAAGAGGACTTAAAGTCTTACAATTCAGATAAACCAAATGATTCATTTCACAGATATGGTATATGAAATAACCTACCAATTTCTTATATTGAACCCACGGGATGATAAAATCAATGGTACTCGTATCGTGAAACTAAAGATTAACACCACAACTACTCAGACCAAAAACAGAAAACACCAAAGAACTAAGAACTAACTCCTAAAAAGCTACTAACAAAAACTTCATTATTATCGCTCAGAATTGTTTTCTGCGGAGGGTAATGTTTATAAGTATTTGAACTCGTGGGTGGGATTGATCATTCACTACAGAAACCAATGTTCAACAAACAACTGTAATCAGAATTCAGTTTGCGGGTTGGATTTAGTATTGGATGACTGTCAAAAAGACTGATACAAAAGCTAGTTGACGATTAAATCATGAAACACACGATATTGTGGATATAATAAGGTTTACAATAAGCATCAAACCAAAAATCCATTCATCTATAATCAGCACTGAGAAATCTAGGATGATACGAAGCTCCCCATCTGTTAGTGGTTAATTCCATTACCACTATTCCAAAAACCCCCCCACATTCGACGCACTCCCAATCAAGATTTCCCCAATTTCAATCGAAAACACAAGTTCTCTATAGATCAAAGAAGACCTTGCAAACAGAATCAATACTTATCCCACTCATCACCATTCACCAGAAACTCAATCCAACAACTCAGACTAAAACATGAAATTAAGCTCAAACACATAAAAAAATTACCAATTTTTGGCCCACAGCGGCTTGAAGTGGACGGTCAGGCATATCTTCCCTCCTCTATACATCTACACAACACACACAAAATCAACAAACCTTATCAACAAAGAGGGATAGAAACACTCACAAAAACAAATACAAACTAAGGCTCCGCTCAGTATCATGGAATTGATTCTGCGGAATTAGAAACGGAGCCTTCAATCCCAACTCCAATGTTTGGCACCACACAATATTTGGATTAGGAATTGAATTACAATTTCAATTCCTCCCAATTCCACAATTTGAACCTCCACACACTGCACACACACAATGAGCACGCACACACACTTTATATGAATATGATTTTAACAGGATTTGGAATTGAATTTCCTTCAAATTCAATTATGTAGAATTCTTATGCCAATTCAATACAAAAACACATAAGCACTAAACGAAGCAATGAAAAACACACACTAAACGAAGCAATCAAAAAGAAAAAGAAAAAAAGGAACCTTTTGGGTTTTGCCGTCGAGTTGGGGCAATTCGAGTTCAGGGGCGGTGGCGGGATACGTGACGGGAATGTCGAACTGCAAATCGAACTCGTATTTGAGCAAATTGTGGATGTACCAGCACTTACCGGTCCAGCGGGTGCCCTCCGGGTTGGCGGCGGAGATCCGGAACCAGTCGTTGTCCTTGGATTTGTTCATGGCGGTGTAGGCGATCAGCGCCTTGTACTCCTCCTTCAGCCGCTGCGTCCACGCGGCGCCGTCGCGCGGCCCGGCCTTCACCGACAGGAGAGGGATCTGCGTCAGCGTCGATTTCGTCGTCGGATCCCAAGTCTCCATGATTGACCCGGATTTCCGACCCGAATTGATTCAGCTGTTTTTGTCTTCCAAAAACCTTCCAACTGCCCAATCAATTTACACCTTTTCTCCTTTTCTTTTTAGCGAGAGATTTCGGGAAAAAAGGGATTAATTTCGCCGACCTTTCGAAATTAGGGATTAAATTCGTCGATCTTTCAGAATATGGGATAGAGGCATGCGAATTTTTTAGAACCAGGGTTTTTTGAGTTTTTCTCTTTTTTCTATTCTTTTTTCTTATTATTTCATTTACAAAATATATGAAATGACCAAATTATCCCATAATATATTCACCCTAATTCTAATATTTTTCACCCCCAATTCATTTATGCCCTATGCAGAGCTCGACCTGCATCTAATTATGATAACTAATTCTCTGCACGCAACCCTATGCAACATCTGAGCACCAGATGTGAAATTGTTCGAGATGGAGTGTATGCTCTGGATGGTATAGGATTTGCACATTCATTTATTTAGTCTATCTTATTTATGTTTAGGTGATGATGTGACATGTTATGATTCCTCCAAAAGATGCCTAGATAAATGTGAGAGTTTTTGATGATATTGTTTTTTAAGGTATTGGCGAGATTGCACTGAGTGATCAAGTAGCCAACTTAGCGCAGCATGCCATCATGTTCCTGCGACGAACTGATACAGGGCAAATACATCACTCAAGTAGGTCTGCAAATAGAATTGTGGTCAATAATTTATGGGATAGTTTGGTCATTTCATATATTTTGTAAGTGAAGTAATAAGAAAAATGAATAGAAAAAAGAGAAAAAAGAGAAAAACCCTTGTTCTGAAAAATCCGCATGCCTTGATCCCATTTTTCGAAAGGTCAGCGAAATTAATCATTTTTTCCGAAATCTCTCTTTTTTTTATTGCGTGTTTTTATTTATACTCCTACAATTAATTACTGTATGTTGCAAATTTATATCATAATAATCCATACGGATATATACGAATTTAACAATTGTCAAATTTACGTGTCAATATTTTATTGTAACAATGTCCGTAATATCAACCAAGGGTATTATAGTTGATAAAGGGAATATCTCTACAAATCTCCCGATATCTTTATTATTTCATACTGATTTAATATATTTTTTCCATATATCTCTTGCTTATTAGTTTAGGTTAGTCTTATAAATATGAGCAATCAATTAGAAATACAATCCTATTTTATTTTTACGCTTTTATTTCAATTCGGTATTGTTTTTTGTTTGATCGATGACACAATTGCGATGTGTTGATTGTGGATCATTATATTTTTCTTCATAAGGGTGTGATTGGTTCGCTAAAAAGGTTTTATTGAGTTTACAGATAACACGTTTTTCTCATGATTAAGGATAGCAATTCTTTGTAAATTGATGTTTGGTTGAAGATGCTTATACTACTCTATTGTTTGATATGATTTAAGTGTCGTAGACTAACATTATACTACATTATGTGATGACTAAAATGGCCTTACTTTTGCGAAGGAAATGACAACAACACCCTACTACCTATTCAACTCTCCTATCCTATGTATAAATGGCAGCTGGCCTAGGCAACCCACCGCAGGAGCGGGGGTTTGGCCCTATGTTGGTTCCCTCAGCGCATACGAGGAATGTCCGTCAGGTATCATTTTATCTTTTTCAAAACTGCTCGCCTCTCGTTCATATGAGTACACGCCATAGATGATGGTGTTCTTTTACACTCCATAGGGGGTAAAACAATGAGGGATTAATAGCAGCACCGCCTTACCTGCTGAATTCGCTGCCACGAATGACTGCATGCTAATCGTATTGTTGTGGGTACGTGAGAGGGCAAAGTAGGTATAAAGATCCAATGCAGATTTTCGGAGAAGTAGAGAAAAAATTATACCACCAATTTTCGCCGATAGTGAAATGCCTCAAGCACCGAAACTAATATCAGTTCCTGCGAAATCCGACATTTTTATTCCGGGTCATCTAAATCAAACGCTGCCTTTTATGGGTTTTTACCCCCTACCATTCATGCCCTAAGAGTAGTAAATTGTATAACTACTACAGTTTGTGTAAATGTCATAGTAGAAGGCCGTGTTATTGTACAAGCATCTAAAATTCACTTTACATTTCTGTGCAAATTTTGTGACAAGTATTTTATGAATCATATTTATATAAGGTGAACGAACTTGTTTCATTCATATCTCATTTGATATGAATATGACTTGAGAAATCATATTTCATGAAATATTAACATCCCAATTAAAAAAATTTAATAGTTCAGAACACAAAGAACAAAAATTCAATCGAAAATTCAAGCGGCAGAAAACCGAGTCACCCCCTAAAATATAATCACGTGAGTTTTAAGAAATTATTCAATTATGTAAAAAAAGTTAATGAAATATTTGTCCTATCATAGATATCCCAAAACGGTAAAATCAAAATGAGTCATTATTTCGTAAACAAAGGAAATAATACTTAATCATATTCATAACAATAACAGCATATCCGGTAAAATCAAAATGAGTCATTATTTCATAAACAAAGGAAATAATACTTGATCATATTCATAACAATAACAGCATATCCCGAAGCAGACGATCTAGAATAAGCAATTTCATCAATGTAAATGGTTTTCTTCCTTTAAATAAAATGGTAGTTCCTCTATAATGACTTGTGATGACTAGCATTATAACACCATAAAAAGGGCTACAATATAGACAAAGAAACTGTGTCACCTCATGTGAGGCAATTCCTATATTACTGCAATCATCAACTCAAATTTCATACAAACCCACAACACAGGATGGACGCAGCATCCTCCCCCCGACGGGCCCTCTTAACACGTATACAAACTATACCACAAAACTGAGTGTTGTTTCAGCAAACAATTCTCAAAGAAATGAAAAAATTATAAATGAAAGTAGGGGCTGCTGCTGTTCCCTCTACAAGTCTCCTGCTCAAAAGCGGGACGTGCTGATTTGGTTTTGGCTTCAAGTCAACAATCACCTCCAACAGATGACGATGCACTGCAACTATATAAAACTAGTGTTAGCAAGCAGCTGACTATGCCATAAGGCCAAATTAAATCATCATGCTGGCAAGTGCTCTATGTTCTTTGTTAGTTACGGAGTTTCTATCAGGGTCATGGTTGACACCAGCTTTGGAATTCCAAAACTCAATAATTACGTTACTGAAGGAAGATAAAGGAGAAACGAGGTACCTGTAACTATATGCATGGATGTAAAACACGTTAATCTAATCAACTATACATTTTCTTCCAATTTTCTGCAATTTTGAATGAATACACATGTAATAAAAGAGCTTATTCTTACAAATTGGTTTTTACCTATTTTATCCCTTTATTTCTAGAAGAGCGTTGACAAACTTTGTTTTAGTTGAGCATACACGCTTGATAACCAAAAGAATACGCCTGAAAGGCTAGCATCCCTTTTGAAGTAATAAAGCACTGCCATATATCATAATCATGAAGGTTTTAATAATTTGTTGGGAGGTTATATAGTCTAGTACTCCCTCCATTCCATGTTAAAAGAGTCATTTTTCTATTTCGGGAAATTCCAAGTTAATTGAGTCATTTCTATTTTTGGCAAAAAGTTATTCTCCCTTTTACTTTATTCTCTCTTCATCTCTCTTACTTTATTCTCTCTTACTTTTTCACCATCCATTTAACACGCCATTTTTAAACTCCGTGCCGAAAAGAAATGCCTGAACGGAGGGAGTAACAATTATCCTAATAGCATTGTACAATCAGAAATTTTCATTACAATTATATAAACTACACATTAAAAATTCTACTACATATGATGCATGCTCTTACTAGTATCCATAAAAGATCTGTGAGATTGGTTCGTTTACTATACCCCAAGCAAAAACGACCCACTTATCCCACGGAAATTCCCTAGGTTCTAGAGGGTGGAAGACAGCAATCGCATAAAAATATTAATAATCAATTTGAACAGTACGAGGAGTAGTAGCATCAGTTAGCAGCTTAGGCATATGCATCGCCAGACTTTTTGACTGAGACAGTATATTTACCATCAAAAGTTCAGAATAATTCTTAGGATTTGTAAATAAAAAATAAATAAGCATGGGATAGGAAGTACGTCTCATGGTCATGGATCAAACCAAAATAAGCTTAGGACATAAGGCATACCTCACAGACCAAAGAAGAGACGTGTAATCCCATCAGGTCAAATTATATCACTTGGAAGGAATAACTACATCAAGATTCTTTGGTAGCACCCAGCCCTTAGGATATGCAAGTCCACGTGCTTCTAGATGGAGGTGCCAATTCATTATCTTGTTACAACCTAGAGGAATACCTTCCATCTGACTTTCATCTTCTACAATCTGTTCTATGAAAGTTGTTTCCTGAAAAGCAGTAATAATTTCCAATTAGAGTTTGAATTATCTTTGAACTGAATATGATAAAAAAATGACAGCACTTATAAATGAAACGATACATACTTGGAAACCCTCCTTTACAGTGTCTAACTGCCTGATAGGATGTGAATTTGGTCGATGCCATCTCTTGGGATCCCACAATATGCTGCTATTGAAGGCAAACCCTGACATATCCACATGGAATCTGCGGAGTCTTTTGCTCTTCTCATTTGTGTGCCATCCTATTACTTGACTTCCATTGCATACAGGGCCTTCCAATATTGCTTTATTTTTGCTTTGAGCCAGCATGCCAACAGGCCAAGTGCCAAATCGACTGAATAGCAACGAGACAACAAAGGAATTATGAGAAATGAAGAAAAAGCATTCTCATGCTACAGCAGAGAGATTGAGTGAAGAGTAGTGAGATTGAAAACTTGGTCATGGTCATGGTCAAACAAAAAGATCTTATATGATGTCTTCAACTCACACGTTTCCCTTGGACCAAAGAGCTGTATACTTCTCCATAATTGAAGTGAAAAAGATTAATACTGCCCTTTTCTTATAGATATAATTAATTTATTCAAAAGAATCAGAAAGCCACATACCCACCCACCCACAGACAAAGCAATATAAAATAATACTGTAGCCAAATTGTTTTCAATTCCAATGGGAAACTTTTCATTTCTTAATTATTTAAAACTCAAATTATGGATTTGTAATTTGGTATAGTTCAATGCTTTTCATTCTGAAACAGTCAAGAACATCACTTGTGATATGTACAAAAAATCCCATCACATGATGGGGGTAACAATCATGAAACACATGCTTATTGTTTTTTATTTGTGTAAGTTGATTAAAAAATTCTCTATTTACACATAAATAACCTATTAAAAACATCTTCAGCCTAAATGATACAGAAAAAACAAACATGAAGCTGGAAATGAAGCTAAAGGAACTAACAGCTAGTACAGCAAAGTATGGAAGTACAAGTTCATACTTGACATAATTTGGAAGGGCTTGTTTTGACTTCTGAGCCTAACTATCCCTATCACAATTATTTCAAATGCTTATCAACTTCCAAATGGAATGGGACAAGACTGTCTAAGCCATAATATTCCGTAAAGTTGCAATGTTGATAACCCGAGTTAACCCATCCTTCCATTACCCGAGAAAACATGCATAACTATTTCCAGGCAAATGTGTTTCAAAGTGTCAATAACAACACATTACTAACATAATAAGTAATGCCAGAAGAGATCATATTCATCTGTCAGACAATTACTTATAAATTGAAATAAAACGATTTTGTCCCTCATAGATAGAGAAGTTTCTATAGTAGTAACTGTCTACTCCTATGTATTTTATCCCAGTCCCTAACTTAATCTCATCATTTACAGAATGTGTGCTAGCTCTTTGAAAAGAGCCTACTTGCACTTGGCATGTAATCTATCCTTATGTAACTCACTATGGTTTTGCAGACTTGATACACAAGGAGAGTAAATTTGACCAGATCATAACTACAATATAGAACAATGGTTTCAACATCTTGTTGTACGATATCAGATAAATAGAGAGATATGAGAAAGCTACTCTATTCCCCATTCCAAAAATTTCAAGTAAAAATGAAATTAATCTACTTAAAGTGACTACTTAAGCCACATTCCGAAGCTTCCTAAGATCCATAAGCTATCAAAATGAAAATAAAAATTTGTTGAAACCATCTAACCTGGCTGTTCTAAAGTACATATACAATTTGTTTAGGAAGACGCCGTTGATTAAATTTTGTAACATTTGAACTAAACATAAAGCAAGTCAGAGGAATAAGAACCACATTCTTTAACATAAAATTAGGAACCGATATGCTCTAACAGAGTCAATGATCACAGCAAACTAAACAAAGTTCCTTATGTTTTTCTATTCTTTGCCTTGAAGACACAGAATACTAACATACATGACAATGCAAAACAACAGCCAGAACAATGATTAATGTACACAGCAAAGAAGAGTAACTACATTATGTTATAGCCTAGTCATCACTAAAGCATTCACACCATTGACTTCAAAAAATGTTCTCCAACTGCCAAACTAAAATTCAACCATGTAAATTCTTCCTGTGCATATTTTATACAGTTTTATAGTGTCTGAATATTACCCTCATGATCCTATGGCCACTACTACCCTGGCAATCATATTCCTATACTATGATTCACCTATAGTGAAAAAGAACGATATTTCAGGTAATATACACATAGTTGTTAAAAGCAGATAAAAATGCAGCTTATAATATCCAACCTGATTTCTCTCATGCTCTCAAATAGCTCAAGTGAGTAGATGTTATCATCATCAGCAAAATACACCATCCCGTCGAGCTTATGCCTCTCTATATGTTCAAGTGCAGTATTCCGCTGGTGCACACCCCTATCCTTTACATCTGTAGTATTTTTCACACAAACCAAATGCCTATACATAATTCCCAAATTTCTCAAAATCTCGGCAGTCTCCTTTGATGCCTCGTTTAGCTCCACCACAATCCACAACACTGGCGGTTTGACCAATCTCAAGACCTGTCCTAACCTAGTCAAATAGTACGCCTGAATCGCCCTACTATAAGTTGGAGTGACCACAATCAACTGTTTCCCTGGCACAAAATCCAAAACCTTCGTCATATCAGTTTTATCACCCCTCTCAACCACACCTAATTCCACAGCACCGATCAACAAATCATTCTCCTTCGGCTTCTCAACAGAAGCTAAATCGTCTGCGCTCCAATGAACACTCACCACCTCCGGCTTCATTTCCAACGAGAAATCGCTCTTGCTGAAATCACCCCTCAATTCATTAAACTCGCTATTGAAGGGCGCCATGCCGAGCAAAAACCCTAAGAAGAAGCACATGAAGCAGCAGAAAAACGGTTTTCTCCAGGAAAACTGAAAACTCTTCCGAGGCTGGTGCTTCCGGAAGAAGACTCCGGCAACAAATCTACGAATAGGAGAGAGAGTCGTCCTGCCTTGGGAAAACAGCTTCTGCGACGGAGATTGCGGCGAGAATGCAGTATTGTGACCGTTCTGGTGCGATCGGTCGTTGTACGGCGAAAGAGTTCTCCGAATCGAAGCCATTTATGCCGTCCAAATCGCATCCAGAAGAACGTGGGATTGAGAGTCTGCGATGCGATGAGAAAGTTATGGCGGATCAAATCCAGCTTAATAACAGTTCACTGACCTGAATTGGAAACCCTAAGACGCAATCGAGCTGAAATGGGAAGAAAAATAGAGGGAATTTAACAGCTTTAATTGAAGTTAGAGAGAGAAACTTGATTTTCAGGTGGAAATATTTTGCGTGTGGGGAATGAAGAATGGGAGGGAGACGATAACATGCACCGCTTAGCTAAAGTGCGCTGTCGTGTCAGCTTAAATTACTTTCTTAATTAATTACTCTGTTTTTTAATACCATGACATAATGTTAAGGTTGTTAGCATTTAAAAAGAAATAATTGCATGTAAAGCACTGCATTTTTTTATTTTCTAACTAAAACTCTAAAAGAATACTAATTGTCGCTCTTATTACTGGCACAAAATTTTAAGAAATGTAATACTCTCTCCGTCCCGCTTTAGCAGTCCCATTGACTTTTCTACACTCGTTTTGTTAAAATGAGACTCTTCTCTACATTATTCTCTTTTTTACTTTATTATTATTCTCTTTTTTTCTTTATTATTTATCCACTTTTACTATTTATTATCATTTCTTCTCTACATTATTCTCTTTTTTACTTTATTATTATTCTCTTTTTTTCTTTATTATTTATCCACTTTTACTATTTATTATCATTTTAACAAAACGAGTGTAGAAAAGTCAATGGGACTGCTAAAGCGGGACGGAGGGAGTAAAAAATTAGTTGAATAAGTTAGGAATGAAGTGACCGTTTATGGTATAAATAAAGTGTAACATTTATTGTTAGACGGACCCAATGATAAAGAGTGACAATTGTTAAGTACTATAGTTTTACGATATTTAAATTATTTTTAATTAATTTAAAATTTTATGAATATTAAAATAGTACTCCTTCTATCACCCAACTAATTTTGCAAATCATGACTTTCGTTATTATATTTAATAAGTACTATTATGTCTCACGCATTATCAAATTAGTATATAAAAATGTAATTTAAATTTCATAACATTTTTTTTTTACTTTTATTCTTTATATTTTAAAAAATTATGGTAGATGAATAAAATTTGTATGATGTATTTGTACATATGAGAATCAACTTAAAAAATCTCTATATTGAAATTTTTAAACAAGTTGATATTATAAAATTTAGTACTACTATTTTCTATTTGTATTATCTCCAAATGTGCCAAAATTATCAAAAACTCTCTTAGATACTAGTAGTACTAGTTTTTTTCGGTTATTTAAAATTTAATTTTTCAAATTTAAAATCGAATACAAACTTGGTTGGGGAATTAAAGATAACGGTGACTAGTAAAACCGAAATGACAAAAATTTGGGGTTTAGGGTTGAGCCAAACCGCCAAATAGCTGTTGCACCACCTTCTCCAGCCGCGAAATCACGCCTTCCACCGTCCAAGGCCGTCGGCCTCCCCCCGCGTTCCAGTGGTAACTAATCAGTTTGAGCTTTACTGGATTATTCGTCCGTACAAGTTGTGATTCTCGAATTTTTATTTGTCTTAACTAGTTTATTACCGGAGCTCAAGTGTAGCATTGAATAATGAATGCAACCAATGCATCTAATATTTTCACTTGAAATTCTAATCCTTGGTTCTCAAGCTGTTGTTACTGTTAGTGTAGTGTTCTTAATTTTATAGTTGTTGTTGTTGTTTTTATTTACTGATGACCAGTATCATTGTAGATGAAGATAGCAGTAGAAGGATGCATGCACGGAGATTTGGATAATGTATATGCTACTCTTTTACACCTGCAAGAAGTCGAAAAAACCAAAATTGATCTTCTCATTTGCTGCGGGGACTTTCAGGTAATTTCAATTATTGGCACGATGATTAATAATATGTTTCTGCTATAACTACTATGAGTATTTCTATAGCTTGTGCTATGATTGGGTTGTGTTTACCCAAGTGTGCGTTACTAGTATTGGGCATGAACTCTATGTCAAATATGCAAGATATTGAATTTGGAAACCATGATAGTCAATGGGTCTCAGATACTATTATTGACGATGTTAGGTTCATATCATAGCTTGGAATCTTGATTCTTGAAGCCTCCTGTTCTCATTAAAAATAGTAAAATACGATCATGTTAACACGATATTGTGCGCTGTGAACATGACTCAATACTAGACTTAACATTTTCTTTGCCACACAAGTTGGGGAATCTTCTGCCTGTCATATACATGCTAGCTTAAGGGTTTCAGATATAGTATTGATGATCTTCAGAGTCAGTTTGTTTCACTGTGATCTAGGTTCTGTTTATTAACTATGCTTCCTGGAATTATTTCTAAGAATTATTCTTTAGAGATTCGTAGCAGTCATAGATGTTGCACAGACACTTCTAGGAATTGTTTTGAAACTAAATTTAAATAGTTTCTTACGAATATTCCTATACTTTTTCAGATACAGCCATGGGAAATTTGCTCCTATTTTGTTACTTTCATTGAATCGGTGTTGATGCATAGGACTGAAAGTTTTGTTCATTCTTTCTGCTTGAGGAACATGAATAAGTTTGGGTGTCAACGTATTTCAAATTCTGAAACCCTCCTACACATTACTCTGCTTTTTTCCCTATGTTTGATCTGAAATGACTTCTAACATTGCTCTTTTAAACTAAGAAACACACACATAGTGGTCTCCTCACTTGTTAATTTCAACTACATGTTATTGTTTAGAATTAGAACACAATTTGTAAAGTTAGATAGTACTATAGTTATTTGGTTTTATAGCAAGGAATGGAGTTTCCTTAGAGTGCATTCAATTAGATGATTTTTGTTTTATCAGGCTGTTCGGAATGAGAAAGATCTGGACAGTTTAAATGTTCCGCCCAAGTATCGGACAATGAAAACTTTCTGGAAGTATTACTCGGGCGAAAAAGTTGCGCCCATTCCAACTATATTCATTGGTGGGAATCATGAAGCATCGAACTACCTTTGGGAATTGTGAGTAAAGATATTTATTAGGTAGCATTAATACCTTGGAAATGCTGTCATAAGTTGCTAGTTTTATATTTATTCGTTTCATTAGAATGTTATGTTTGATCTGATGGCTGACGTTTTTGGTTAAACACTCTATCCTCATATATTTCTCATTAAAGAATTTAGAGCAAGCAGCTGAAAGGAGAAGCCATAAAATAATTCCTGTATCCCAATGATTATGCCTTATTTTACTTTTGCGGGAAATATAATAAATATCAGATTATGGTTAAGTTTTACCCATAGCCACTTGTTGGCTCTTTAAAGCAGTGCATTTTATATTTATTTTGATAGAGGAACCGATTATGCATGGGCAACGTGTATGGGTGGTTAACTCTGAAATTGAATGCGATTTATTTATGTGGAAAACATGTTGGGATGTGCCATTCTTGCATAAATTGTTTCGTGCTAAAATTCAAAACAATAATTCATATGATGAGAATGGGGCATTAGGGGGGAAAACAAACCAGTGAATGCTTTATGATTGACTCCTTTGAGTAAACTTCAGTTTTTTTTTCTTTTGTTTTGTTTGCTGGGGAGGTGAGGGTATTTTCTTATACCACCATCCATTAAGTTAATTTACTTATGTCCCTATTGACATGTTCACATAAATTTTCTGTTCCACTTTTGTTAGTGCACAGTTCCTGTACTTCCACATGTAACTAGGTTCGTTAAATTTTGTATATCCTTATGTATAAGGTCAACAAGTTCAGATAATACATTTCTCACAATCTCATGCAGATTCCAACTATATTTATTTTGCTGTGTCAGGTACTATGGTGGATGGGCTGCACCGCAAATCTACTTTCTTGGATTTGCTGGAGTAGTCAAGTTTGGAAATGTTCGCATTGGTGGACTTTCTGGAATTTATAAAGCAAATCACTACTATTCAGGTAATAGCATCTGCATCACTGATCACTTTTCAATGATGTAGGTGGTGTGATGTCTGCAATCTTTTGTAAAGGTTCATATATTTCTATTTATGAAAAGTATTGCTGTGCTATCATTTAATCAATGTTGCATGATTTGCACTATTTTGGAAAGTTGTTTTAAGAATTAAGAACATTGTAGAGATTGCCTGACAACTTTTATTTAATGCCTATAATTTCCTAAATACATTTATTGCATAACCTTTGTGGGTTTACAACACAGGCTGACTTGGTCTTCTGAACAGGACATTATGAGAAGCTGCCTTACAATGAACAAGACATCAGGTCTATATATCATGTGCGCGAGTATGACGTACATAAGCTCGTGCAAGTGCAGGAGCCCATTGATATATTTCTTTCTCATGATTGGCCTTGTGGAATTACTGACCATGGGAATGTGAAAAAACTTATACGTCAAAAACCCTTTTTCGAGAAAGAGGTAAGGTGAAGATGTGTTTCTGCCTTGTGTTAATGCTTTAGTTTTCAAAATTTATACTTGGTGAAGAAATCACATCACATAATGTGAAATATGATCAAGATCCGAGTCCTAAGTTAAACCATTCTATTGGATAACTAATTCACCCTTCTTATGTAGTAATTCTTTTTTTAACACTTAATTACTAGGACTGCACATACCCCTGTACACTCTTGTTGGTGATTCATGTTTTAACGTTCCATTGTCTCCTACTGAGACTATTGTGCTCACTCACTCCAAATTGCCTTTTGTGATTCATATCTGTGCATCTGGAGAGCTGTGTCTTTGTCCATGTGTAGCTAACCTATCTCTCGAGTACTACACAAGTGCTTGTAAATGCCTTCAAATTTCTAAGGTTGGGTGTAATATCCTTCCCCCCCCCCCCCCCAATCATTAGGTTTTCCCATGTTGTCAAATATAAATCTCAATTTGTACTGGATCCTTGGGTTCTGAATATGAAGGGAAGATTGTCTTTTGTACTGCGGTTTAGATTCAACCTATAGCTATAGTTAAGTATATTTTGATGGTGGTGGCCGAACTTACAAAATGCATTATGTCCTTTGGAAACATTTTCAAAGATTCTTTCTGTTCCCAAATTGGTGTGCTTTGTATAGGATTGACTTAGGACTAAGATCATCTTTATCTGCACAATCATTTCTACTTTAAATCTAAAACTTGTTATCCAGATTGCGGAAGGGACATTGGGAAGTCAAGCTGCCGCAGATTTGATGGCTAAATTGAGGCCTTCTTACTGGTTCTCCGCACATCTACACTGCAAATTTCCTGCTCTGGTTCAACATGGCGATGGTGGCTCTATAACAAAATTTCTTGCCCTTGATAAGTGCCTCCCTGGAAGAAACTTTTTGCAGGTTGTTACTTGTCCCTTTTTTCTCACGAAAATTATTGAAGTATTTGCTCGGCTAACTCTTTAAATGTTACAGATTTTTGAAATAGAATCAGAGCCAGGGCCTTATGAACTCCACTATGATGAAGAATGGCTTGCAATCACAAAGAAGTTCAACCCAATCTTCCCTAGGACTAGAAGGCGTGCAAATTTTAGGTTAGTACATTGGTTTCCTCATAAAAAATACTTTAGCCAGATTTTTTAATTTAAAATTGGTCATCTTTAACTCCATAGTGACGCTAAACTCAACATGGAAGAGTGCCGTCAGTTTGTTAAGAATAAGCTGCAAATGCGAGGGAGCACACCCTTTGAGTTTGTTCGAACTGCACCTTGCCATAATCCACATCAGTCTGTTGCTAGCAATTTCCCCTCTGGTGAGTGTTGCCTCTACAAGAAAGGCCTGTTGCCACTTCTTCTCTCTCAATTAAGTTTCATATTATTGGTTAGAACAACACTACATTGATAGTGACAATCAGGGCATCATTTAACCATACCTCAGTCATATGTTTTGATTCAGAATATATTATATAATCGACGCAATTATTTAGATACCAGGTCAAAAATAAGGCAACCTTTTTTTTAGTGAAACTATTGACATCATGTCAACCCTAGTTTTCTCGGCTTTCCTTTGATATGGCTTTACTGATGAGAAAACTAAGTAATCGAGTATTTTCTACAACCACGGATTGAAGATTGAACATATCTCAAATGGCTAAATTCTACTATTTCCAGATTGTATTTTAGGCACAGAAGAGTTCTGTACATTGGAATGGTTTTGATTATGATGTTTTGATTTTCTTTTTAATGCAGGACATTGTCGGAACCCTCAAACCGAAGCTTTCTTAGAGTTGCTAGGACTTCAATATTGCCTCGACGCTTATTCTGAATCACGGGAGCTACCTCAAAGTTCTGGATCACTTCTTTCGAAAGGTAAGTAACTTCTAAAAATGATGCTTGGCTTAAATTTTCTCGTCAGTCTACTTAACTTGCATATAAATCACTGTGACAAACTACAGTGAGTATGAGTCATGACATCATAAATGCTTTCAACAGTTCTAATTTAATCCAGTACTACTGCAGAATCCTTTGGTAGTGAAGATATTCCAATTGACGATATAGATGATGACGACGAACTCAATGGATCTGACGATGGAGAAACATAGAACGAAATTCATCAAACAATGTCCAGGTAATTAATTGTAGGCTTCATCTTCTGTCCTTACTATCAAGTGCCTACAATAAAGTTGATAATCTAGGATTTTAATGAAACAAAAAAAGCATTGGTGAATAAGTGCATGTATCGAAATATTGTGTCTTGTGTCGTCAGTATACACGAGGAGCCAGAGTGAACGTTTATACTGATTCTTCTTTTTTAACACTTATTTCGCAAGTCAGGATGCATACGTTGCAATTGGACGGTCACTAATGCCATAGAAATCACCAAGGTCGCGTGATCTACTGATATCGCTGTCTATGCCATAAGACGGGACCTAGGTCAGCTGCTGTACCGACATTCATGATATCGCTGTCTACATGTAGTCTTCCCAATAGCTAATCGAAGTGGACATGCCATTATTGGAGAAGGGAATGGGACAAGCCCTTATGTTGATCTCATAGTTTGTATGTAGAAGATATTGGCAATCCTGACAAATTCATTATGCAATAGTTTGTATGTAGAAGATATTGTCATACTTAATATTCTTGCCAATAGATGACAAGTTCCGGTTAACAACTCTATGCATTGCTTTTCTTGGTGAATTACCGAAGTATGATTTTAATCATATGTATTTTTATCATTTTAGGATGTCCAAGATTTAAAATCCCATTTTAGATAAGTGAACCACACACTCCACTGAATTATTAGTAATAAACTATCTTTCTTTTTCGTTTTTTTAAAACTTGTACCGATTGCAAGAGCATTCCGACTGAATCCTTCACTAGAATCATCATCACTGGAATCATCATATGATTCAATTGTGGTAAAGAATTGCCAATGTTTAGGTGCAATACAAATACACAGTGCTTCCAACTGTGGAAGTTTTTCAACAGCTTTTATTACAGAATCTAACAAGATCCAAGTTTAAGATGTGTTAGATTTCGTGATTTGTTAATCAACACAAGATTATACGAACAAACGAACACAAGTGATATAAATTAGAATGTGTCCAATGTATGTAATTAATTATTCATATTTCATTACGATGGATGTATTATGTTTAAATTTATTTGAAATGTTGTGCATGTAGGGTCCATAGCTCAGTGGTAGAGCAATTGACTGCAGATCAATAGGTCACCGGTTCGAACCCGGTTGGGCCCTTTATTTTTTAATTTTTTTGTTTCCTGTTTAATACGTCCCAATAAATATGAAACATTTAGTTTTCGGCACATGATTTTATGTCATGTTAGTGTGTTATATCGTGGGTTTAATGCTCCTGTTTAATAGTGCTCCTTTTTTATCAAAGGAGAATTAATAATGATTTTCAATTGGCCATTATTTTATAGTACAATTTTCCGATTAATAGTCATTTTCAATTCGCCATCATTTTATACAATTTTCCGATTACTATTTATTTGTGTTGATGTACTTATATTAATGAAGTTTTTGGTAAGATCCAAAGAGTTTGAACCACCCAGGTCATGTTGGTGTCTTCTCTCATAGTTGTTTTCACCACGTCAATAAACAGAAAAAAAAAAATCGAAAATTGGTAATTTTATTTTGTTTAGAAAGAAACAGCAAATAAGTTTCAAAAAATGGTTTCAGTGCTGCATAAATTCCAATAAACCCCACACACAAAACATAGTATTTTATTCCAATAAATTCCTCATTATTCACTTACTACAATTGCAGCCATGGTAATAACATCAAACACACACGACTTCTCCAACAACAACAAAGACATGAACATAAGGAGATCACTGAAGAAATTTATTCTTCACAATTACATCATTCAGTTCTGTACTCCAACGACACCGGGTTCCTCTGCTGCTATTTACATCGGTCGAGGCTAAGAACAATGATGTTCTGATACCGGTCTCGCCAGACATAAATATATCAATCTGTTACATGACAACAAAACTTCACTAATAAGAGTGTCCCTTCGTGCCTTCTTAATTCAAAACGTGGGAAAACGTAAATCCAAATAAGAGTGTTCAGTGCTCGCTACGGCAGAAGCTTCACACATACCCCTAATGGCATTTTCTTCAGAAGCTATTTCTTGAATCCATGGTCCGATTCTTAGACAAAGTGTAAGACAGGTCCCCTATACAGTATGAATCCAAAACCATGCATTCGTATCCGCAGAATCATTCAAAACCAGAACACATTCTAAACTCGGGAGTGGCTGATACCTAGAGGTGGATCCTCGGTTTTTCAACTCTTGTTCTGGGAATCGCCAAGATGGCTATAAGCCCTCCAGTTAATGCAGCGATTGCTCCAACAGCTATGGCTGGGGCGTTGCCGCCACCAAAGAGTTGATCCCATGGACCGGATCCCAGGGACACGACCATCTGTTCTCAAAATTGGAACTAGTGAGTTTCTACAGATAGAGAAGTATCACGTCACATGCACTTCTCATTGTAATTGCCACATGAAAAAATTAAACAGAAACAGATATTCCATAGTCAAAAGCATAGAATGAAACAGTAAAATCACTGAAGAGGAATGGTTTTACACGAAAAAGGAATAACCATTTGTTCAAGAAAACTTACACATAACAGAATCACAATACCCATTTTTTTGTTCTATATGTTTGTTTTTGTATGGTTATCTCTATTAATGTGATTGATCACATTCAACTTCGACCGAAGCCAAAAATTTTAATTATTGAACTACACGAGAGCAGTCTATACCTGTGGGATTACAATTGCCATGTTCAGAACACCCATGGATAACCCTGCAAGATCGAAATCATTTCTCAAAAGTGACATCCAACTAGCAAGATCCAGTCATCTAGATCATGATTTACCAACCTTGACCAAGGCCTAGTGCTTCAATTCGTGTAGATACCAATGCATATGGAACACTATATGTCATCTGCAAATAAATTACACATCAGAAATTAGTATAGCAAATATCTAAGGTTAAAGAAAATTCGGGTCCCAATTTCCACAAGTAAAGCAATAGAAAGAAACTAGATGATGCATATGAGTAGTGTTACTAATCTCAGTATCTCACTAAGTAATTTTTAGAATAATGAGATCAATTGTAAGGCAGATAAGCATTCGCGAACATATTGCAGAAACTTCATAAAGAATATAGTAACTTACTGCCAACGGAGCACCAAGAAATGTAAAAGCTAGTAGGGCAGCTACCACAATACCATCTGGAGGAGGACCACCGTTGAGATCCATATTACTCCTGATAGCACCGATGATAAGCATCGCTACAAATGTAAGAGCCATGAGGACGTTCGAAAGTCCCCATGTGAATCCAGCACCCCATCTCCGGCAAAGCTTTTCCATGAACACAGATGTGAGCCCAAGGACCACTGAGTTCAACATCAAGCCAAGCGAACCCATTCTAACACCCTGGTCGTAATTCTTCCCATCATTAGGCTCCCCACCATATATCTCACGTCCCATCCAATCCGTATCGAAAAGAATAAATGGAAACCACCCGATCCAGGTTAGAGCAGTAACAAGAAGGATGACCCAAACCGTACCAGGTAGATATCTAAATGTTCCAAAGAGTTCCCAGAGTAAAGCTTCACGCTCGTGAGAACCTTCTTGGGCAGA
The DNA here is from genome assembly GCF_023119035.1 of Salvia hispanica. NCBI lineage: Eukaryota > Viridiplantae > Streptophyta > Magnoliopsida > Lamiales > Lamiaceae > Salvia > Salvia hispanica. The sequence continues at coordinate 49,262,284 of NC_062965.1, read as the reverse complement.
ACCATTGAGAGACGTTAAGGGCTGTTCTTGAGCAGCTGTCAGGCTTATGCATGTAGTTACTACAATAAATATAACATCAATAATGAATGCTGCCTTCAGATTAGCACAGCTGACGTTGCAAGCTGAAGTGAGTGTAAAAGGGAATATCTTGAACCAGCCACTGAAGGAACCAGCTGCATATCCAAGTATATTGCCAATAGCCATAAATAGGGAGAAATACGCATTTGCTACTCGAGTTCTCCTGTGATCCTTTCCTATCATGAAATGTAACAAAAGAAAACCATTAATAATTGAAGGGTGTCCTGATTCAGAAAGTACTACTAATTAATGAAAGACGATGCTCACAGAAGAAGTAAAACTTTGTAACGATAAACTGATCTACAAGCAAGACTATCTTTTTGTCCAAAATATATCCATCCTATTACTATGAGTAGCATTTTTTTTATATGAATACTAGCCTTATCCATTAGCCATATGTCAACCAGAGAACCGGCTTTACTCTGAAGTCGGCAGAGCAGTTATCAGTTGTCCATTACAATTCATGGAGTACTGATGCAGAAACTCAAAGAAGAATTGACAACAATCTTTATGCTTTTAGCTAGGATGCTCTGTGCTCATTTCGGCCAACCCAATACATGAGAAGGAAAATGAAGGGTGCACCTAAAGAAAAGGGCAAGAAGCAAACAACTACACCAACATCACAGAACAGCCTTTACGAAAAATATGGCAATCTCACAAGGCATCAAATTCATTCACCAAAACCCAAAACAACAATGCAACTTCAAGCTTCTTACATTTACTTGGCTAGTGAATGATGCGGAAAAGGGCACTAACAATGATCCACAAGAAGCTCATGAAACTCAGAAAGAGCATAAAGCTAGTTTGAGAAAAGCTGAAGAAATGAGACAAAAATTCGAGGCAAATCTAGCTCCCTGGCAAGCTAGGACAAGAGTCAAGGCTGTTGGTGCAATTTCATAACTAGTTGGTACAGTCGATAGTCAAAAGAGGTTCTGTTTCTCAACCATATTTCGATTGCAATCACTCAACAGGTTCCAATTTTGATACGAAATGCTCTTCACCATCTTCAACTAACCTTGTAAGTACATCCCAAATTCATAATACACGGCTTTCATCAACCCGACAGCGACCTATTTTAGTAGTATAACCAAACTTTCAATGTACAAAACCTCAGACCCTTCCCCACAAAAGAAATTAGAAAGTCAATCTTCCATTCCACCCATAACAAGACAAAAAACTCCATCTTCCTCAACTTCACCACCTTTTCTAAAATATCATTGATTGTAATCTTAGATCTTTCCTCTACACTGAATCGACAACAATCCTAAGCAATAAGCTTAATAGTAATACACATAAAAGCAGAGCACATTAAGCAAAAGCAAAGCAACACAGAAAAAAGGGGGATTTTGGATATAGAATCGGAAATTCACCGGTTAGGTCAGCGAGGAGAGCGCGGCAGGGGCCCTGCGTCATATTATTAGCGACGTCGAGAATCCAGAAACCGACGACGAACGCCGCCACCGCCCTAATTTTGATCTCTCCGGTATCGGCGCGATCGCCGAGCCACCAGCCGATGTCGGCGGCGAAGCCGATGACGAGGACGGAGAAGACGATGGAGACGGCGCCGGCGACGATGAAGGGGCGGCGGCGGCCGAAGCGGCTGGCGCAGCGGTCGCTGAGCTGGCCGACGAGCGGCTGCACGAAGAGGCCGGAGATCGGGCCGCAGAGCCAGATGATGCTCGCCCAGGCGTGCGGAATCCCCAGCTCCTGCACGTAGGGCGTCAACAGCGACAGCTGCAGCGCCCACCCGAACTGAATTCCGCACGAGACCGACGCCACGCGGAGCAGGGTCCGGAGTTTCACTCTGGCGGGCCGGGCCGGGGCCGGGCCGCGGAGAAGCGGCGTGTTTTGGCTTGGAGTTGTTGCCCTCGGCGGCGGCGGAGTCGGCATGATTGGTGATGTGTTTTTGTTTTTCGTATTTTTTTGTTGTTGTTGGAGGGAGAAATGGTGGTCCGCCGGCGAGGGCGAGGGCGGTGGACGGTGGTGGAGGGAAGGCGTAAAGAGGGAGTGAAGGTGGCGAGAAAAGGAGTTGAAATTTGATGGGACGAATTTGCCCTTGTGAGTCCTTGGCTTTTGGGAAAAGGTGTAGGGGCTGTTGGGAGATATTATTCCTATCTGATTAGAGAATTTTTAGTGGTTAATTTTATTTTTAATGTGGAAAAATTGTACTACTAGTAAGTGGACTCATCATACTGTATCATGAAACCGATAATATAAAAGTGGAATGCACGTTGCATAAACTTTTTTACTAGTATTTGTTTTGAAGCTCCATATTAGTAGTATTATTCAAAATCGTGGACAAAAATAGAATACAACATAATTATGGAAGGATAGTCTAATCATTTTTTAGTTTTTATTTGATACATTTAAAAGGCTCAAGATCATAGCAGATGAGCAGTGATCCAGCTCAAAATTATAGCAAACATACAAAGGAGAATTATAAAGCTAATAAAAAACAAGAAACCACTAACAAAAGAAGGCCGACAAATCATAGACAAGCACCAAAGCAACCAAGCAACAACACTCCCAAGACGCAGCCAAAGAGAGGAGAAGAAATAGAAAAGTCAAACTCTGAGCTTCATCAAGCATACCTGCTACCTTTAATCTTCATTCCAATCTCAGATATTTCTCATATCTTCTATTGATGAAGTGAGTGAGAGTGCAAACCTTGGACACCAACTCTTAATCTACGAGTGAAACTCAAAATTAAGGGTTAACTAAAAAACTATTAATTGAATGTTTTAACAATTGAAATGGAGTTGCACTTGACTTATTAGAATTAAGTGAGTAAGAGTATAGTCGATAGTACATCTATTTTAAAACGATAGTGGCTTCTAGCGCTCTTTTCTTTCCTTTTTGCATACAAGCCGCCGCAAATTTTACAGCAATCCATTTAATATTTTTTCAGTGGGAAATTTTCTCCAATTACAATACAAACATGAATTCTTTCTTACTAATTTTTTATGAACCCATTCCTAAAAATTGTATGGGATAGAGAAAATACATAAATTTGAAAAAAATGGAGGATCTGATATGGAGTAAAAGATTGTTGGCTAGCTAAGTAGCAATTTTTTTCTTTTCATTCTACTATTATTTTATTCCATAAAATAATACTCCTTCACTACACTAATTAATATCTAATGTGGTTCCGTAATTAACCAGAAAGTCCATTACTTTAGCCATACTCATATTGGTTGTGAGATAATTATGATAACTTAAAACACATTATTGTATTGACGTTGTAGCGTAATACTACTATAAGAAACTAAAATATGGGAACCTAGCAGCTTTAAATTTATATCAGCAATTGCAGCACAGATAAGAATAAAATTGGTAGGGTAGTAATTATGTTGAGAAAGGAAGGGTAATATTTAGGAAAATATTTATATACTGATTGTAACTATTGAATCTGTTGGGTTATAATTTAAAGAGAATAATAAGTCATTATCAAAAGAAAAAGAATAAAAAAAGAAAAATGATTATGACCAAAAGCTAAGCTACTTGTTTTTCACATTGATATAAGTTTATTCGAGCTCGTTTAATAAAGGTGGATGAACATAAATTGGATCAAATTATAATGTGATATCATTCCACTTGTTACTTTTATGTCGATATGAACTAACTGAAAAAAATAAAGAACTATTAATTCGAAGTTCAATTTATAAATTTATGATTAGTGAGTGATGCATGGGGATATTCGTTATTTATTCAGTTTTATATGTTCTTGTGAAATATTTACAAAACTATAAAAATGGTTATATTTAAATGTTCAATTAGTTGCTAGTTTATTGTTTGATTGGCTGGCACTCAATGTACATGTTCACATAATTCATTTGCCTTTTGTAGGGAGCTACCGTCATTCTGTTCACATGGTGTATTTATAAGGTTCATCTCATGTGATTGATCTACAAAGTTTCAAAGTAAGTTCTGTTAGATTTTTTAGACTAATTAAATTACGTTCTTTTGTTTGCTTATCATAATTTTGGTAATTTGTTATTCAAATTTTGGAAGATGCATGAAATATCTAAATCTGATCAAACTTTATAATTAGCGGCAAATTTTCTCAAATCAATATTGCGACTTCTTTAATACTATTTGACATAATGTATTGAGCTTGGGTTGATTTTTTATGAACACAAAAAAGCTCGAATAGTAAATCTATTGATCTCACAATACAACATATTCGAGATAAAGTCCACAATTCAAATAATATTTTCACGTCATATTCAAATATTTAACTTGATACAACTCAGTAATGGCATATCCATGTATCTTCACTTCTTCACAATAGAAAGATTTAATTTATGATCGACATCCAAGTTATATGAGTAATATTTTATATCTCTGAGAATCTGAGATAGAAGTTAAAGAACTACTACTATAAATTCTTGCTACAATGAAATTAAGTACCCAACACCAATATAATGTGGATCTAGCTTGGTTTAAATTGAAATATCCATTGATTAAAATCATTACTCTCAAGTCTAAACAAATTTTAGTGCTCACACATCGCTCTCCACCTTTATAATGAAGGCAATATTAAACATAATTTTATTGTCATCTTATATCTCACTGATTGCAAAAGCAATCATTGTCAAAATATACCTAAATTAAATACACACTCGAACTACTAATTATTTGCCATTTTCCTAAGGATTTCTTAAAATTAAACGTTATTGAAACTTTTCGATAAAAAGCTTTCACATTGTAATCAAGTACTGCTGTAATATTTCATATATATATATGAAGATATATAACAAAGTATAAACGTAATACTATAATACTATAACAATTTATCAAATGATGGAACTAAAATACGTATATTTGATTGCAAAACGACAACTTCCACTCACCTTAATTCATAGTCAAAAAGGTGATGGGTCTTGTTTGGATACTTAAAAGTTAAAATTTATGTTTAATTATCAAAGTTCAAAGGAATCTAATCTGTCGTATACAAACTAAATCATTACACCATCTAAACGGAGTACTAATTAATTAATATTGTACAAAATGAAATAGTAATACTTTTATCATTTCATAACCTAATTATTGTTGGCGCTGCTTTGCTCTTTTTTCTAGAATTAATCATAATTTTGCATCCCCGTTTTTGTGTTTTTATGAAAAAATATCACAATTTACACTATTCTTTAAAACTTCTTAATTTATTCAAATGTTTTATTTATACTCTACTTGACACAATATGAATAAATATGATGATTGGATTTATAGTGAGTCAGTTCGACGATTTTTAGGTGACTATATAGTTTAATTGAGATGGACTTTTGGGGATTAATCATGCATGTTAAATTTTTCGTTATCTACCTAATATTTCGACAAGCTAAGTCACAATATTATATGAGAGCTTATTTTTTTGTGTACCATTTATTTCAAGCTCGACTAATGGATGAATGTCACGCCTCATATTCAAAATATTAACAGGTTTACTATTTTAACACATAGCTCCAAATTAAATTTCAAATATATAAATTCCATTATGTCATTATTTTTTCAATTTCGGGTTTGACAACGCTATAATGAAATGCCCAATTCATAACACAGAACATATCAAATGTTTTTTCAAATGCTGGGAAGAACAAACTACGAACATTGAGAATTACAGAGATTAGGAAAGAAACATGATTGATTAATTATTATACTATATTAGTTGGAGCTTTGGGCTTATAAGATAAAATAGTAAATTTATAAATATTTTAATTGTTTTAGAAAACAAAAGGCTACAGAGTACTGAGTAAAATAAAAGCTTGGAGAATATAATTCAATAGATTCTATAAAATCGCCTTTTGTCGGCCCATTATCTGAAGCCCATAGAAAAACTCAATATTTATACATCAATCCACTAATTCATGGACACTTAGCCCAATTATTTGATGCAATATTTTGAACTTTTTTTATTAACTTGAATATTCTGAATTGAATTCTACTCATTTTCTTCTTTATTTAATTTTACTGCTACTCGACCATTTTAGTATCTGTCCCAAGGGAAAATAAAAAAATAAATAATTTTTTTTGATATGCTCAATTTACATGGGCGGCCCAGGCAGTTGTATAACGTCTTCTTTATGTACCAAAATCATATCGATCTGTGTGAGTTAGCCAAACGGTAGAGAGATAAAGATCTTAGATTCGAGTCTTCCATAGCGTAGCCTTTAAATTTAACATTTATCGCATATTCGTGGCATCTTTGTGATTAATTTGGCATTATTCTTTAACCCATTTCTTACAAAGAGGAACATGGTTTAACAAATTGATTTTTTTAGTACTCTTGGTTTCTTTCAATTTTAATAATAACATACTGTTCTGAATCCACATAGAAAGAGAGAAAACATATTTAAACTTTACAAATTGAAAAACACGCATAATTAATCATATTTACTGTATATCACAAAATTCTGATCGGACAGTGACGGAATATTTCGTCGTGTAAGAATTTGTCGCACTTGAATATTTTCTATTTAAAACACAGTATTCATTATTATCTATATTATCTCAATGATTCACATCAGAATGCCACCATCTCCTTGATTTAAATCCAAGGTGAGGTGATGTTTATAAGTTAATTAGCGATGCTACATTGCTATATCAAGATCCAGATGAGATGATGTTTATAAATTTAGCTACCAAGATAATGTTCAAAACTCATTATAGTAGTAGACAAGATGTTAGATGATTTTTATCATAAATTAGTTATGATCTTTCTAAAGTCCGAATGCTACTCAGAAGTTCGATGCATCGAAGTCTGAAGTAGCATTTGAAGTTCCGACGAGATCATGATGGCGTTTAAAAGTCCGATATAGTAGTTTTTCAATATACTATATGATTAGACTCTATAGCCGTGCCCATCATATTAGGATTATAAATTTTTCAACACTGACACGATGACATATAAAATTAATAGGTCTAGGTCTTAGTCAAGTCTTATTAGATACGTGTTATTATCAAGTTGACCGTTCGATAATTCCGGTTTGAGTTCGGGTAACCTATTAAAATATTATTATTATTTAATGATTTTTTTTTCTAAAAAGTATCTTCAGTTTTATTGTATAAGTTCGTTTAAATCATGTTTAAATCGGGTTTAAAATCTTTTTTTATCTTATAATATTCTATTTTAATCATGTGATATCATTATATCTTGTTTTAATTGTGTATATTAGGTTTTATCGTGTAATATCATATTTTAATTGTATAAATCAGATTTGTACCGTTATCATGTCGTCCATATTAGTATATAGCATCGTTAACAAGTTCGTTTCGTGTACAAATCGTATTTGGATTTAAAGCTAATAGATCGACTTCATATTTGTGTTGAAAATTTCCTTAACAACTCTCCCGATTTTAAATTAATCCCAAAGTCACATGGTCCCATCTCAAGTAACAACCAAAGTAGGGTTGGGGAAAAATACCGAAATGCCGAAATACCGGCCTTATCGTACCGAAAAAATACCGAAAATACCGAATTTTTGGTATACCGTGACTTTCGGTACGGTATGATACCTTACCGAAAGATTCCAGTAAGGTAACGGTATGAATTTTCAAATACCGCGGTATACCGCCCCATACCGAAATTCGGTATATACCATAAATTAAGGTATATACCACAAAAATATAAACACAATTATATATAAAATATATTTTATATATTTTAAAATTATAAAATCTATTGTGAAATATAAATATAATTATGAATAAATTATATTTAATTTATTTTTAAAATTATAAAATATAAATAATATTCTAAAACTCTAATTTTCTATTTTAGTTGACGTTGAAAGTTAGGTATATCTCAAAAGTAAGGTATACCGAAGTTCGGTACGGTATACCGAAAATGAGGTACGGTATCGGTATGGAAATTCTTCATATTGAAAATAAGGTATACCAAAGTCCGGTATACCGAAAACTTTGGTAAGGTAAAGGTATGACTTTTTCGCATGCCGTATTTAAGGTAAGGTATACGGTATGGTGGTTTCGGTAAGGTATACCGTACCTACCCACCCCTAAACCAAAGTACTAATTAAGTAATGTCCATTTCATTTGTTAGTAAATGTTTCACAAGTACATTTCTAGATTTAAATGATGTTCTTCTATTTTGGTTATGGTGATGGCATCAAGTTCAGAAAATGAGAAGCGCAATGACGAATTTAGCCCTAACACTTGCCTAGTGTTCAAATGCCATACACGAGAGAGATGAAGTAACCAACCAACCGACGTCAAATAAACAAAAGCAGTAACTAACGCATGCTTTCAGAAAAAAAAAACAAAAAAAATAAATACAAACAAACAAACAAGGCGCCGTTGCTCCTCATCACACTCCACTGTTTTCAATTCTCGCTTCATCTTCTCTCTCCGGTATCTCTCTCATTCGCACACCATTTGTATGTGTATTCTACGCTTTCCGTTTTCAATTTTGATTTTATGCGATCCAGTTATGATTTCTAAGTAGTGATGCGGTTTTGCTTTGTGCGAGTAGAATTTTGAGGTTCGTTTGCAGATTTGAAGCGTGATTGAACTTTTCTATGGATCGGCGTAGCTAATCTGATACATATGTGTGCTTTGATCGGAAATATTCCGCGTTTGTATGTGAAGTTAGAGCAGGGAGAAGCATGGTAGTGACTTGCATTGTTTGAGCTCACGACGAAATCATGAGATTTGTGGTTAATCATGAGATTTGTAGATGGAATGTTAGGAAAAGTATATGGAAGGAATATATGCAGAGTAGATGCTATTCTCAATGATATTTTCATATTCCAAATCTCTATTATGTGGACAGAACTCTCTGCTAATGTCTGAGAATCTCAGTTTGCTCTTGAAAGTTTCAAATTGGATGTAACTTGCTAAGATAGCATCTTTCAACTTCGTCGATTCTGTTATGCTGTGGTGACTACTAGTTTGTAAGGATTATGCCATTTCTTCAGTTAAAGCTACATAAAGTCTCTATAGATGGTTTGCCAAATATGACTTTGATGAAGTCATTGCTCTTGAAATTTGGTTATTCATTCATCTGAAATTGTTTTTAATTTAGAGTCCTAATCTGATGGATGAAAATTGCTTAAGAGTCCTAATTTTGACTTTTAAGCAATGCACTATAAGGTGGTTTAATGTATAGTGTCCAAGTAAGAGAAGAAGAATAGTTGTTACTTGAATTAGTCAAGGTCAAGGAGGCTCAAGCCATACCATTTGGATATTAATCTTTTCAGGAAACCAGAGGATAGATTTATTGTGAAAAGTGATACAGAATCTTTTTAGTTTCTTCAAGCATATTTTTATCATTATGTAATATGTAGTATGTATATAATTTCTTAATCATTGTAGATATGGATGCTGTAAGAGGCCAAGGCATGTATCCTTTGCACCGTTGCAAGACTATCCATTTGGTCGGTGATTCATTTTTCTTGCTGTTTTCATTAAGATAAATTCTGAACTTTAGAGACTACAGAGTCATAATTTGGATTCACTCCATATTTTTACATGTAGGTGAGACATGCCCAAGGTTTCCACAATGTGTGCGGAGAAAAGGACCACAGTGCATACATGTCCCCAGAGTTTTTTGATGCAGCACTTACCCCTCTTGGCTGGCAACAGGTCATAAATAGATGGCATATCATGTTAATTGTGTGTTATATCTGAATTTGGAATAGGTTCCTTTTTATGTTCATGCTTTTTAAACCATGTCCATCTGAGGAAACTTTCATCCTTGTAACTGTAAGTGGAAAGGTCTTGGCAATATTTTTTGATATGTTTTCTTTTGTTATCAAAAGAAAGGCAACCAAAATGACTTTTTCATACCCATTGTACAGGTGGACAATCTGCAGAAGCATGTTCATTCCAAAGGTATTTCAAGGAAGATTGATTTAGTAGTTGTTTCCCCTTTATTAAGGTGAGTGTGCTGAAGTTCTGCTTCTTCTCCAGTCTCTTATACTTTATACTAATATGAAACTTTCGTCAAAGACTTTGTTGTTGAATATATGCGTTCTAGAATTGTAGTATAACTCTAGTGAGTAGCTTTCGTATTCGGGAAAGAATTTTAAGTAGTTTCTTTTGATCAGGTCTTCACTAATAACTTAACTGATCAAAAAATTGAAAGGAGAAAATTGTATCAGTGGAGAAAGTGGTTTGTTCCAGAAGTACACTATACATGTCATTTATCTTGATCGTGGTTATAAAAAATTATTTTTCTTCTATATAAAATAAATAAGACCTTTGAGTGGTTATAGTTAAGAACCAGTAGAGTATTAAGTGTTGATCTTTATTTACAGCATCTGCATTATCACTGACATTGCAAGTTGATTGCAGGACTATGCAAACTGCTGTTGGGGTTTTTGGTGGAGGAGGTTTTGATAATGGCATCAAAGCAGCTCCTCTGATGACGGAAAATGCTGGGGAAAGTGATCGTCCAGCAATTTCAAGTCTCAATGCCCCACCATTTGTGGCAATGGAACTTTGTCGAGAGCGCTTGGTATGCAATGATTCACTTAATTGTTTGAAGTCTCAGAGATATTTAATGATGCTCTGGTCTTATTTTATGGAGTATCTTTCTTGCTATCTAGTGTGACGTTCATAACTGCAACTCCTGCCAGTACAAGTATTACTATTTGGTAAATAAGTGTATTATCTTATTGCATATCATGCGACACTATGTATATGATTATGTCACATATGATACTTAAAAAGGAGTACAGTTGGCTTTCTTCATGCGTTCAAATACTTGAGAAGCAATAGAAAAAGGCCTTTTTATACGAAAAAGGATGAAAAATTACATATTTTCATTTGTCTTTCTGAAGTACCAGTAGTATATTTGAAGTATAATGAAAGTCTTGAGCTGCACATAGAGATTTACTGAGAAAAGATGGATAGTTCTCCCCACATTTCATCTTATATTGATGAGTGCTAGAAGATTTCTTACTCTTTAACTAATCTAGTGCACATTTTAGTGCAGACATTGTCTTCCTCACTTACAATTGTGGTTTGGCATATATTAAACGTTTGAACACTAAATTTTTTCTAACCAATCGATGATATCTGGCCAAGATTCTGGGAGTAAAAGTATGAAGAACTGGACTTAAATGTCAGAATTCTGGTTAAAACATCATGGATACTGGTATCTATTTATTATTACTACTAGTTTTTATACTGGTCGTTAAGAAGTCTGTATCCTTGGTAATTTTTTGAAATGAAAGTAAAGGAAACAGAGCCGTTCTCTGGTTCATGACGAACACACCACATTAATCTTTCCGTTTGTATTGAACTGATGCAGGGAGTTAACTGGTGTGACAAGAGAAAGAACATAACTGAGTATAAGCTTCTCTTTCCTGCTATTGATTTTTCACTGGCAAGTAAATTGTCCTTGTCTTCTTTCTTCTTCATCAAATGAGCCAGAGAAGAGTTAATTCATGTCACTTATATGTATAACTTCTGATTATATTCAGATAGATACTGATGAGGACACTCTCTGGACTGTAGATGTTCGAGAATCTAATGAAGAATTGGCTGAGAGAGGCCAGAAATTCTTGAACTGGTAAACTTTTTGATTCTCAATCAAGCTTCCAGGACTAGTTAATTAAGTTTCTAAAAGAATGAGAAACGATATATGACTAATTCTCGAATGTGATGCAGGTTGTGGACGCGGGAGGAGTCTGAGATAGCTATTGTTACTCACAGTGCATTCTTAATTCATACCCTTTCTGCATATGGAGATGACTGCCAGCCTCCTGTGAAGGAAGAGATCTGCAGACCGTAAGTCTTTCTTTTTCGTTATTTTGTTTCTTAATCAATGCGTATCTTCTGGTAACTGGCATTGAATATCCATGTCCAATATTCAATTATGGGGTGTCCAATCATAAAATCACATATTAATATCAGATAAAGCTTAATGTAGGAAGTTATGTTGCATTGTCTTTTGCCAGCCTCTTGTTATGTTGTTTCAATATGCATCAAAAGTTGAAGTTTGATATGCAATTGATCAAAGAAGACAAAACTGATTTACTTGTGCAGATTCAACAATTGCGAACTTCGATCAATGGTGTTTGTGGATAGAAGGTATTAGTAAGTACACAAGATTAACATAACTGCAATATGGATTTCTTCTTCCCTGTGGTTTAATATCTCACTCTTATTTTCTGGTTGCAGTATGGCCGCGTCAAGTTCCCCGAAAACTAATTTCCCAGGAAAAATACCAGACGGGACAGATGCTCCTAGCGAAGACAACGTTGAGAAAAACTGATGGCTGCATGGTTGTGAATTTTCCTGAACTAGCTTAAGTTATTGGGGATTCTAGCAGAGGAAGTGTAGTTGTGATTTATTTAAGTAGCTCAAGTTATTTAAACTCTACCACCACTCTTTCTTTTATGAATTAGACAAACTTCAGCAGAAAATCACTATTTTGTACGTGCATATAAGCTAAATAGTCGATTTTGTCTCATCGTCAAATGTACCTTGTAACAATTTATCTATCTATTTAAGGATTGTGACAACAAAACTACAATTAAGGTATTGGCATTCTATGTTCAACATCAACTTCGTGAGCATGAATCGAGCCATATCGAGAACGATGCCGATCGTCTGACCACCGTAGACCGGGATGGAGCGGCGGTTTTCTCGCAGAAAATTTGGTTTCTGATTCCATTCTTGAGAGAGATGGTGCATGGCTATGTATTTATAGAGAGAGGAGTTGTAGGGCTTTCCAAAGTTAAACCACTTTCAATAAGGCATTAATCATTTCATAAGTTAATTGTTATTGGTGTTGCTTTGCTTTTTTTTCTAGAATTAATCATGATTTTGCATTTCTGTTTTTTTTTTTTTAATCACAATTTACATTATTCTTTAAAACTTCTTAATTTAATGAAAAGTTTTATTTAGATTCTACTGGACATTAAATGATGATTGAATTTATAGTGAGTCAGTTCGTCGATTTTTTAGTTTAATTGAGATGGACTTTTTGGGGATTAATCATGCATGTTTTATATTTTTCGTTATCTACCTTACAATGATAAGCTTATAACTCCCAATATACTATCGCTCCATTATGTCAAATGCGACATAAATTGACACAAATATGAGAGCAATTGACTGACTATAAAGACAATTTATTTTTATTGTCTACCATTTATTATAAGCTCGACTAAGGGATGAATGTATACATGTCTTAATTTTACTCACTAATAGCCTCATTAATAGACTTACTTATTTATTTTGATGAGATAAAATAGTGTAATTTATAAATATTTTACTAGTAAATAAAAGGCTATAGTGTGTAAAATAAAAGCTATGAGCCTATAATGGTGTAGCCCATTAAATGAAAGCCCATTGGAAAATTATCAATATTTAATACATAGTCCTAAGTCCACTAGTTCATAGACACTTTAATTATGTGATTCAATAAATTTGAAATATTTGGTAACTTGATATTCTGAACTGTATTCATCTTCTTCTTAGTATTTTAATTTTATTGTTCATCGACCATTATAGCATATGTCCCATATAAAATAAATAAACATTTTTTTATATGCTCAACTAATATGGGCCCATGCAGTTGTAAAACGTCTTATTGATGCATGGAACCTTATCGAATATTCGCGGAATCTTGTATTAATTTGACATTATTCTTTAATCCACTACCTGCAAAGAGGAACATCGTTTAAGTTTGAACAAACGATTTTGTAATCATTCTTTGTTTCTATCAAGTTTTAACAATTATACAGTTCCCAATCCAAATAGAAAGAGAAGAAAATATTTAAACTTCACAAATTGAAAAACAAGCATAATCATCATAGCTAGTACTTTAGTCTTTATACCACAAAATTCTGCCCGGACAATGACGAAATATTATGTCGTTCTTTCCAAATGACAGATCACTTAACTAAAGTATTTAAAAATATTGATTATCTATATTATCTCAATATTTCACATCAAAATGTCAGTATCCCACCATATTAAAGTAATGTTGGTCTGTTACGACCTAAATGAGATAATGCTTATATATTAGATGTTGTTTGTCAAGCTTAAAATGAAATTATATATGCTCGTTGCTTAAATATTACTCCCTTGTGAGATAACATGGAATTTTATGAGGTTTTGTTTTATGTCTTAAATAAAGAGAGAAAATATAATTTTTATATTCATGTGAGAGAAAACTTTTTTCAGAAAAGAAAATATGACATCTTTTGTGAAACAAACTAAAAAGAAAGTATGACATCTTTTATGGGACGAATGAAGTATTTCAAACTCTAAACAAGATAATGTTCATAATACTAACTCTAGTTGTGTGTGTATATATGCATAATATACACACACATTTGGGGAACTATTTATTGGTAAGGTCCCATCTCAAGTAGTAACTACAAAAGCAATGTCCTTTTCATTTGTTGGTAAAAATGTTTCACAAATATATTTCTATATTTTAAGGATCTGTTTGATAAGTTGGTAATGCCTAGATACGTATATTTATACAACTATTTCCAAGTGTTTGGTATTATAGTTAATCTATCATGTAAGCCTGTGTTATGAGATTCCCTAATCATGCCATACTAAAGTGGCAACTAATAAAATTTTGACATGTGGAAACTTATAAACTCTCACTTCCCTCTACATTCCAACTAGATGCATAAATTATGGAAATACATTTATTATTTCTAAAGAAAAAGGTATTATTGTAAATTATGGAAACTACGCCAATTTGAAAAATCATATATACTCATAAAATATATAGATATACACGCACACAATTGATAATAAAATGAATAATCGTCTAAAAAGTCAAGTGAGTGTTAAAATAATATTGCACCCCATTTAAGATTTGAAGAATTCTTTTTGGATACATATATGCAAAAATCTACACAATTCAAAAGTAATAATTAAATTTTATTAGCATTGAATGCCAAAAATTAAATCGTCTATATGAATAATTATATAATGTAATTCTTTATTTATTTATTTTAGTATTGCACATTAACTATATAAATGAAAATTTGTTAGGTTAAGATATACAAATAGTTAATAATAATAATAAGATGACCTAAATTTCACTACTTTAAATCATAATAATGTATCATGTCAAAACTTCATAAATTTTTATGATAAAAATATGGAGTACTATAATAGATGATTGTTGCAGGAAATAGTCATTTATTTAAAATTATTATGAAAATGTAAATATATGAATATATATGCTGTATCAATTAAATTAAAATTCTGAAAATATGGAGCTCCTCAAGCGTTATATATAGTCCATCTATCATAATGTGCAAACAAATTTATTATAATATCATAGTTTACTTTTATAGTTTATATAGTTGAAAGTGATATATTAAATGTTTTCACATGTCAAAATTTTATTAGTAAGACATACCATGTCATATTGCCACTTTGGTATGACATGACTAGGAAATTTTTTCTATTATTCTTTATGGCCCATCCAAATTCTCTCAAATTTGGTCGGATAGCATTTCCGCCTCATTTTTTATCTAATAAAAAAACTCTCATCTGAACTTTATCATATTATGAAGTATGCATTTCTTACTTTACTTTAGGCAAATCTTCTTATATCTCACGTTTCTTATCATTTCTATTTTGGTCATGGTGATGGTATATAGCTCAAAATGGCTAAATAAATCTCGTGATCAAATGCCACACATCAAAGAGAGATGAGAGAGAGAGAGAGAGGAAGTAACCAACCGACGTCGAATAAACAAAAGCAGAAACTGACGCATGCTTTCAGAAAAATGATAAAAATAAATAAATACAAACAAACAAACAAGGCGCCGTTGCTCTTCTTCATCACACTCCACTGTTTTCAATTCTCGCTTCATCTTCTCTCTCTGGTATCTCTCTCTCATTCGCACACCATGTGTTTGCTGTATGTGTATGCTTTGCGTTTCCAATTTTGAATTTTTTGTGATTCAGTTATAATTTCAAGTAGTTGCCAGTTTTTCGCGGGATGCAGTTTTACTTTGTGCGACTAGAATTTTGTGGTTCGTTTGCAGATTTGAAGCGTGTTATGTACGGATCGAGATAGCTAATCTGCTACATATTTGATCGGAAATGTTCCGCGCTTGTATCATTGTATATTTGTGAGCAGGAAGAAGCATGAGAGTGACTAGCATTATTTGAGCTGACGATGGAATTATGAGATTTGTGGTTAAGCTTATGTGATTCTTCCGTAGATGGAAGTTAGGAAAATGTTGGTATGCAGGGGATAAACCTTGAATTGTTAAGGAAATTCTCAATTAATTTTTTACATATTTCAGATCTCTGTTTATATTGTCTAGTCATTTTCTGTGGACAGAACTCTCTTCTAAATTTCTAATATCCGAGATATCTCGGTTTGCTCTTGATAGTTGCAATTGGATGTAACTTGCTAAGATAGTTTCTTTCAACTTAGTCAACTTAGTTGAAATTTGGTTATTCATTCATCTGAAATTGCTTTGAATTTATAGTATAATAATCTGATGGATGAAAGTTTGCTCATATGAGGAGGTTGCTTTAAATCTGTTGTCATTGATGCTTAAGCAGGCATGTAAGGTGCTCTAATGAATTGTGTCTAAGTAAGAGAAGAAGAATAGTTGTTACTTGAACTAAAGTTAGTCATGGAGGCTCAAACCATACCATTTTGATATTGATCTTTTCAGAGAATCCAGAGGATAGATTAATTGTGAAAAGTAATATCCTATGTTTCTTCAAGCATATTTTTGTCATTATGTATATAATTTCTTCATCGTTGTAGATATGGATGCTGTAGGAGGCCAAGGCATGTATCCTTTGCACCGTTGCAAGACTATCCACTTGGTCGGTGATTCCTTTCTCTTGCTGTTTTCGTTAAGATAAATTCTGAACTTTAGAGACTAGAGAATTATAATTTGGATTCACTCCATATTCTTACATGTAGGTGAGACATGCCCAAGGTTTCCACAATGTGGCTGGAGAAAAGGACCACAGTGCATACATGTCCCCAGAGCTTTTTGATGCAGCACTTACCCCTCTTGGATGGCAACAGGTAATAATTGATGGCATATCATATTAATTGTGTGCTTAGTAGGAAAATTAGAAAGGATATGTTTGTAATGAGAACCTGTGTACTTTTGTGTTAAGTTTTTAACCGTCTCCATCGAAGGAATTTTCATACTAAGTGCAAAGCTCTTGGCATACGTTTTCTTTTCTTTAAAAAAAGAAGCAACGGACTTTTTTCACACACACATCATACAGGTAGACAATCTGCGGAAGCATGTCCATTCCAAAGGTATTTCAAAGAAGATTGAATTAGTAGTTGTTTCCCCTCTATTAAGGTGAGTGTGCTGAAGTTATGATTCTTCTCCGGTCTCTTATACTTTATACTAATATGAAACTTTCGTCAGATACTTTGTTGCTGAATATATGGGTCCTAGAATTGTATAACTCTAGCGAGTAGCTTTCGTATTCTGGAAGGCATTTTGATTAGTTTCTTTTGTTCAACGGTTATTAGTTATGAACCAGTAGAGTAGTAAGTGTTGATCTTTATGTACATCATCTGAATAATCACTGACATTGCAAGTTGATTGCAGGACAATGCAAACTGCTGTTGGGGTTTTTGGTGGCGGAGGTTTTGATGATGGAATCAATGCCGATCCTCTAATGACAGAAAATGCTGGGGAGAGCGATCGTTCAGCAATTTCAAGTCTAAATGCCCCGCCATTTGTGGCAATGGAACTTTGTCGAGAGCATTGGGTATGCGGTAACTTACTAAAAGTGTTTGAAGTCTCAGATATATTTAATAATAATCTGGTCTCATTTTATTCTTCTTGCTATCTTGTGTGACGTTTATAACTGCAACTCCAGCCAGTGCAAGTATTATTTGGTTTTTAAGTGTTTCTTCTCGTATTGCATATCACGGGACACATTGTATATGATTCTGTTATACAGGATACTTAAAAGGGAGTACAGTTGGCTTTCTTCATGCATTCAAGTACTTGAGAAGCAATAGAAGTGTTTTGTTTTTAAATTATTTGAAGTGATTTTCTATCTTGTGACAAAGTTTTGCATCACTCTGCTCTGAGATTTATGGAAAAAGGGCCTTTCTATAGGAAAAAGGATGAAAAATTACATATTTTCATTAGTCTTTCTGAAGTACGGGTATTTTAAGTATAAAGAAAATCTTGAACTGCACATAGAGATTTGTTGAGAAAAAATGGATAGTTCTCCCCACATTTCATCTTGTGGCGATGGGTGGTAGAAGATTTTTTCTCTCCTTATTAATCTAGTGCACTATTTAGTGCAGCCATTGTCTTCCTCACTTATCATCCTACTTTAGCATACATTGAACATTTGAAAAACTAAATTTTCTATCCTATCCAAGATATGTGACCAAGATTCTGGGAGTGAAAGTATGTAGAACTGGACTTAAATGTAAGATTTCTGGTTAAAACATCACGTAAACTGGTATATACTTATCATATAGTTTTATGCTGGTGGTTAAGAAGCCTGTATCCTTGGCACATTTATTGAAATGCAAGTGAAGTTAACCGCCATTCTCTGGTTCATGACGAACACACCACATTAATCTTTCCGTTTGTATTGAACTGATGCAGGGAGTTCACTGGTGTGACAAGAGAAAGAACATAACTGAGTATAAGCCTCTCTTTCCTGCTATTGATTTTTCACTGGCAAGTAAATTGTCCGGTCTTCTTTCTTCTTCATCAAATGAGCCAGAAAAAGAGTTAAATTATCCCATGTTTTCATATATATCATCATGTCACTTATTGTATACCTTCTGATTATCTTCAGATAGAAACTGATGAGGACACTCTCTGGACTGTAGATGTTCGAGAAACTAATGAAGAAGTAGCTGAAAGAGGCCAGAAGTTCTTGAACTGGTAAACTTTTTGATTCTCAATCAAGTTTCCAGGACTAGTTTATTAAGTTTATAAAAGAATGAGAAACGATATATGACTAATTCTCGAACATGATGCAGGTTGTGGACGCGGGAGGAGTCTGAGATAGCTATTGTTACTCACAGTGGATTCTTACTTCATACCCTTACTGCATATGGAGATGACTGCCAGCCTCCTGTGAAGGAAGAGATCTGCAGACCGTAAGTCTTTCTTTTTTCGTTATTCTGTTTCCTAATCAATGCACATCATCTGATAACTGGGGTGTCCAATCATAAATTCACATATTAATATCAAATAAAGCTAATGTAGGATGTTATGTTGCATTGTCTTTTGCCAACCTCTTGTTATGTTGATTCATTATGCATTACAAGTTGAAGTTTGATATGAAACTTATCAAAGAAGACAAAACTGATTTACTTGTGCAGATTCAACAATTGTGAACTTCGATCAATGGTGTTTGTGGATAGAAGGTATTATTAAGTACACAAGATTAACATACCTATTTCTTCTTCCCTACGGTTTAATATTCTCACTCTCATTTTACTGTTGCAGTATGGCTGCATCAAGTTCCTCGAAAACTAATTTCCCAGGAAAAATACCAGACGGGACAGATGCTCCTAGCGAAGACAACGTTGGGAAAAACTGATGGCTGCTTTGGATTGACAAGAAATTTGGTTGTGAATTTTCCTGAACATGGTTAAGTTATTGGGGATTTTTTTCAGTAGGAATTCAAATTTAAGTAGCTCAAGTTATTTAAACTCTACCACCACTATTTATGATTAGACAAAACTTCAGCAGAAAATCACTATTTAATTTGCACGTGCATATCAATGATATCATTACAAGCTAAATAGTCGATTTTGTCTCATCGTTTGATAATTGGCAAAGACAAGATGTACTCAGGTATACAATTTATCTATCTATTTAAGGCTGGTGACAACAAATATACAATTAAGGCCATGGCATTCTATGATCAACATCTACTAATCTTTAGTTTCTTCAACACTACAGCATCAGCATCATCATCATCATCACCCGTCATCGGGCCATGATCAACGCAAACGTGTGGTCTTTTGCGTTTCTTCTTGGAGGGTGCAGCATTAATCCGCTTCGGGCCAAAAATGGGTCGCAGTCTCTCGCGCTTCTTCTTGGAGGGTGTAGTTGTCTCCTGAAGCCTAGTTTTAACCAATCGAACGAGATCATCGCTAAAATCATACGTCCACCACGCCTTCTTGACTTTACAGACAGACTGAACCATCAGTGCGAAGATTTTAGAAGCGGCATAGGTGAAATAGTAAGGAGATTTAGTCCCCTTTGGTAGTAAAGATGAATCATATCGGTCTCGTTTATCGGATGGCGTGGAACGAAACTTGGTGAGCACGAACCGAGCCATATCGATAACGCACTCATGGTCGTAGGAACACTCTTTCGGCAGCTTGTGCTCAATCTTGACAACCGTTACAAACGCCTTAGCTATGGATTTTACGTGTTGAGCCTCGTGGCGGAGTTGATCGGCGATCCAATGCCGATCGTCTGACCACCGTGGACCGGGACGCAGCGGCGGTTTTCTCGCAGAGAATTTGATTTCCGATTCCATTCTCGAGAGATGATGGCATGGCATGGTATGGCTATTATTTATAGAGAGAGGAGTTGTAGGGCTTTCCAAAGTTAAACCACTTTCAATAAGGCAATAAATTATCGACATATTTTCCTTATATAAATTAAAATTTTGGGTGTTATGGAAAGAGAAGTTGGATCGCTTTGACATAAGCCAATACTGATTTCATATAAAATTTGGAGAGAGAGAGAATCCGGGAGTATGATTTTATAAATGGTGAGAGGGATTTGATTTTATTTGATTTTGAATTAATTTGTTTGATAATTACACTATCTATTTTTCTTAATTCAAATCTATATCTATTCTATTTCATCGCATTATCTAATAATTTTTAGATTTTTATTCTTGTAAAATGTAATTATAATAATATATGTCTGCATTATTTATTTGTTCATATATATAAGTCGTGTTCAGAAATTCAAATGAATTTAACAAACTACGAGGATCACCATCAGAATAAATGTTAATTGCACATTTAATCAACATCAGCGGCAATTAAATTAAATTAATTAATTAAAATGTGAAAATAATTAGGGAATGTACCATCTTACATTACGTATCAAAGATATGATCTCAAATCCTTTTTTATGGAGTACACAGTTTTATAAGCATTAATAAATTGTGCCAATTAACTCCGTATATAACAATTGAAATTCTTGGTCACAATGATTTTTTAAACAAATCATATTGCTCATAAACAAAAACAACTTTGAATTGAAGACAATCTATCAAATATACTAAGTTGTTATATATTGGTTTGAAAATAATTATCAAACACAAGATGCCGGTAACAGTTTATGTACATTATTTAAGGGCAAATTAAATACAAATTGTGATTACTACAAAAATACAGCAATACAGATTGTGAGTAAGATGTTGGCATTCATTCTAACTGATCTTTAGTTTCTTGAACGGTAAAGCATCAACATCATGATCAACACACGGTCTCTTGCGTTTCTCGTTCGAGGCCGAGGGCGTATGATCAGCATCATCAATCTCCATCGGGTCATCACGATGAATCTCAAAAACGGGCGGTGATCTCTTGAGTTTCTTCTTAGCAACAACATCAACCGGCAAGGGGCCATGATCAACACAAAGGCGTGGCGGTCTCTTGAGTTTCTTCCCGGGCGTACGAGTTGTGTCGGGACGAAGCTTTTTTAGTACTAACCGAACGAGATACGACGTAAAATCAAATGGCCACCAAGCAACCTTGTAGGCACAAGCAAACTGGACTTGTTCAGAGAAGATTTTGCCCATTAGTTTGAGGTGATAGAAAGGTAATTTAGTATCCTTTGGGAATAGAGAAGAATGTTGTTCGTGAAGGTTAGAATGATACTTGGTGAGCACAAATTCAGCCAAATCAAGAAGCAACTCAAAGTCATACCACAAGTCTACCATTTCTAATTTGTAATTAAACTTGACCAACTTTTAAAACCCTAAAAATGTGGACTTAATCATAATGTGAGACTTGTTAGAGCGAGGTTGTTTGGCGATCCAGCGCCGGTCCCACCACCGTGGACCGGGATGCAGCGGCGGTTTTCTGCCGGAGGAGAACTTCAGTTTTTGCAATTCCATATTGTAATTTGATTATGGATCTCAATTGATTATGGATCTCAATGTGCTCCATATAGAGAATGTACTTACCAAAATTAAATCATATTCCATAAGGAATGTTTTTATTTCAATTTCCTTGCTTCTAAAACACGGTTCGGTATACTTTCCTTGTAGAAATATTGAATTCTAAATATAAAATTCACATAAGCTTTTATTTTTTTATTTTTTTATTTTTATTTTTTTTATGGCTGGATTTTATGGATTTTCTATTTTTTTCTTTTATTAACGTATTTAATTTTGGACAATTTATTTGATTTGATTTAATTTGTATGATTATTACACTATCTATTTATCTTAAAACAATTCGTATGCACATATATTCGTTGAAATTAATTATTATGATATACTCCCGTCCCCCAAAATTCGTCACCATTTGACCCGGCACGAAATGTAATAGAAAGTGGGTTGAAAAAGTTAGTGGGACGTGAGTCTACTTTTTTATATTAGTTTTGAAAATAAAATGTGAGTAAAAATGAGTTAGTGGAAAGTAGATACCACTACCAAAAATGATAAAAGTGAAAAGTGAAAATTTTTTAGGGACGAACCAAAAAGGAAATAAGTGACAAATTTTCAGGGACGGAGGGAGTACATTGGATTAATAATTGTAAAAAAACATAGATTAATAATTGTAAAAAAAAGTACCATCGTCGTAGTAATATTCTTATTGAATCAGTAAAATATGTAATCAAGGATCTCTACTGTGTTTCTTGACAGTGCATAACCGTTTGATGTTGATTAAATCCCTCTCATTTTATCCTCTTGCTGCCTGTTACTAACTTAAAGCTTAATTGTTAATTATGATATCATGATTTGCTATACGTGTTGAGTATTAAATTTTTTAACCAGTTCTCGGTAAATTTATTTTGCGTGTCCTTTTCTTGATTGCAATTAAGTACGATAAATTGAAAGTAGTTTGATAAACATGTAAACCGATTTCATCATTTCATTCAAATATATATGGATTTAAAATCCAATGTGATTATGTAATGAGTTTATTAATTGACTAAATTTGTAGAGAATATTGACTAAGTCAATATGTAAATCATTATTGTTTTTAATTAATGGGATAAAATCAACCATTTATCCAATCATTATTTATACGAAATCAATACCGATAAATATTTATTGAGAACATGTATACACATTTTAGCCAAACTAAAAATTTTAAAACCAGTCAATAGAAAATTTTAATTGGATGGCAATTGGTAAACAACCAACAAGATCAAAACTCAGATTAAGTTAAAACTAAAAACCGGAAGCAAATTGTTAATTCTGAGAAAATTATTGAGCTACGAAAAAACATTTTGTATGAAATTTCCCAAAATATTTCATCTGACAGTAGTTATAAAGGAAGTACAAAACAGATGATACTAGTCTCCTTTCTCAATTCATTGCCAAGGGTTTTGTCCTATGACTGTAAACTACATCTTCCCTGTAATATTAAATACTACAACAGCGACTAGCAGGAAAAAGATAGCAAACAATACAACGAAATCGGCTGTCTTGGCTGGTCTTCCGTTGCCAGTTTTCCTCGTCTTTGAGACTGATGTACGCGGGTCGACTGGTGATGAATGGTCAGTTGCGACGTTCCAAAAGGTTTTGCCAGTTGAAGCTGTTACAGCGGGGGCTTCTGATTCAGGCTCCAGAATTTCAGAAGAGTCTGTTGGGAATTCCACTGACATCAACTCGACACAATGGTCTTTGAGAACCTGAAAGATAAAAGGTATTGAAACTAATATTAGTTGCTTCAAAACTACAATACTATTCTCCCAGGGATTAAGGCGAGGGACGGACAACAAAAACGCATGTTAGTCAGCAGCATATCTCATCATATATGCATGAGATGAGTAGCATACCTCCAATGTCTCCTTTGACTGAATATAATCACATATGTATGCGCCCTCCAGCCATGGAACAAACACTCTTCGAGGAAACGAAAGGCTGCACTGTTTTCTGCCAGACAGACATCAAAAAGTTCCTGTCAGTTGCAGGGTCCAAATGTTGCTTGCCAACCCAGATACAGAACAAGTATCATTCAATTAATTTTATAAGGTATCTGGCACCCTAATAGTTTCGTTGATTTTATTTCACGAAATCAACATTTAACAAAGAATGATGACTTTGACAAGTACTTATTGGCATCGGCCAAATAACAAGGGAAAGTTGGCTCTGTACCAGTGTGAAATTTCAGTATCGTGCCCTGAAGCATGGCACTTGATTATTTTGGCTTATACAATTATTTAGCACAAAACCAACCATCCAAAACAAAAACAATCTGGAAGTTTCTTTCAAGCTTAATCTTTTTGCATTGGTGTGAATCATGAAAACAAGCTTCTAGTTAGAAATAAATGACGAAAAACTAGTTCAGTGCAAATAAAGGCTTCATCCATGGGAGCAAAAAACAAGGGAAAACATCTTTAATTTGGTTGAAACCACAGTACCTTTGAGCTTGAAGGTCAAAGTTTGCTATGCATTCCTCAGATGAGAGGCTGTTTGCTCCTTGGTCACCACCAGTCACTGATTCAACATCTCTTTCAGCCTCATCACACATTATATCAAGTCTACTCAGCAAGCTCCTGATGATGTCTTCCTAATCATAAAAAGATTGAATATGATAAAGAATGATGAGACATCAAAACAATACGGTAATAAAAAGCAGCTAGGCATAAACACTTTATGTTAATGAGCTACAGACCTTTGTATAGTAAGTGTTCTAAAACTTAACAGAAGAAATTACCCAAACTTTCCCTTTTTTTGGTTCCAAACACCAAATAAACTTTTAAGTCATTGGCATCATCCTAAAATTTATCAGTGCAGTAACATTGATATTTGATATCCTCCAATGAAACTTTTGGAGTCAAAGTATGGTGGAAAACATATGGAAACTTCAAGAAAATGACATTAATAATCCATTATTAATGTTGGTGGGGTTGCACATAAATAATACTTGAACAAAAAATTTAATGTGTACAAAGAGATGAAAGTCACCTTTATATCAACCAAAGCTTGTGAAACAGGCTCCTTTGAATTCAAGTATGACAGAGAACACACCGAGCCTCTAAGTAGAAGAACACCAAGAACCTCTTTTTGGTTACAAGCTTCACAGGAAAAGAAGATTTATTGACAAGGAGAATCATTATGAAGACAAATGCAAAAGTTCAACACATATGTAGAGAGCTAAATCACACCTTCTAAGTATTTATCTTGCATGAAAGGGAGAAGAAAATCAACTTCATGAAAACCATCTGATAAACTTAGATCATCACCTGCCACCTAGGTAATAAAAAGGGCAGGAAGAAAGAATTTGACATCTACTTTTTGAATTCTTATTTCCAGACAAAAAAAAAACAGCATAAACAGACACATTAAGTGGCAAATAAAATATTGAACAACTGCACAGCCCATAAAAAACAAATTTTTCGATCAAAACCTGTAGAGATAGAGAGAGAGAGAGACGAGGATTAACTTAATCCCATTGTCAATAAAACTGCCAAGAGATGGCACTTGAACTTAACAGATCACTCTTGTCTCTAACCTCCAGGTATGGTCCAACAAAGACACTGGATGTGAAATTACCAAGTTCAATTTCCTAAGGACTTCATATTAAATCTGTGATATTATAGCTGGTGTTGCATCACAGCATTGCAACTATCTGTTATCATCACTATGTAAATTGACAAGTTATAGTGGTCTTACCAATTTTCCATCAATCAAAGCCTTCACACCTTTAAGTTCCTTGGCACAAACCATTATTTCATTACGAAGGGCATCAGAAAATATTTTAATGTCTGATCCATCATCACGAGGTATCGGCAACCTAAGAGGAACAAGCTAAAGACATGTAAATAAATACTACTAACACATAAACAAAAATATTAAGCATGGTGGCAGTGCAGCAGTTAACCACATCAGCCAATAGGTAAACTTACTTCAATATTTCAGAGAACATGTTATATGGCAAGGAAGCAGAAAACTGGACCAACTTTTAAACAAAAAAAAAAAGAAAAATAGGAGAGACAGCAGAGGGAAACCAGTTTCCAAACGTAACATTAAAAATAGATGATCTTGGAAGATTGTTAATAGCCTGCACCTAGAGTTCATATTACAGCAACAGTCAAATTTTAATTATTAGTATCTATTTTTTTTCACTATATCGCTTTCCTTTTCTATTAATTCCGTATAATTCCTCAAAAATATTTTTACGCTTGATGACGATTTATCTAAATGCTCTAATGTCAGGGTACTGTTTAATATATCGAGGAAGCATCTTTAGCTCAAACTCATATGGCATGAACATAAAGACACATTAGGGAACCTTATGGTTCAGACTTCAGATCACTATTTTATGTCATGGTACAAGTGTTGGAGAAATACTCACAGAAGCTGTAATCTCACGCAACTAAAGCTGGTACAGGTAATACTTCAGTCAATTCAGTAAGGGGGCATTTACTTTTGACGATTAGCCTAGATAGATAGAAATAGTATTAGTTAGAGGCTTAGAGCCTTGTTTACATTGAAGGAATAGAGTTTTGGGGCATTCAAGGCCGGTGATAACTCCTATCATTTGAGCTAATTTTTCTTGATTCTCTTCCCATTGAAAAGGTAGGATTGGAGAAATCCTAGTATTGGTGACAAATTAGACAATCATCTAACCTTATCAAGCATGAAAGGTAAACAACCCCTAAAAGTCTATATATGAGTTTTGTTTTAAATATTGAATCACAATCCAATTCCCAATATAACAAGCATTGGGTGGAAATTCTCAATAGAAGACACGAAGCGATGATGGGATGTTGTCAATTTCCTTATGTCCACATACACAAAACCACACAATTAGCCAGATAAGATCTGACTAAAAAGCCCCCGATTTCATCATCCATTAAAGTTTAGAGAAAGGGCTCAGTGACTTTGAATGGAGTGTAACAGGAAAGTAACTCACAAGCCAAACACAACATGTTTAGAAAAAAGGTGAAGCAAACAAAAGATCACCTTAAATCAAAATTGTGCATGCATCTGAATGTTTGGAGGGAACCTAATATTTTTCCTGTTTTGAAATCACTAGGCCAAAGACTGCCCGAGGTATTATTTGCTGACAGAGAGCAATTTCGGCATGTCCACCTGAAATGTTAAAGTGTCAGGTATTTAATATGTATTGGGAGTCCAGGCCTTTACATCAGAGAGAAGAGAATGGTCATGGGGGTACCTCAAAGGGCTGTAACTAATATGGAGTAGCAGTCTTTCATTTACATCATCCATCATTGTAGAGGCTGCTTGTTCAACTCCTATTACAGTCTGTAGAAATTTCATTAATGAATTGCAGATGTACACAGTTTTTGCATAGCTAGAAGATGAATAACTTAATGCTTAATGACACCATGTTGTCTAAATCAAACTTTACTTTCCCAAAAGTGGATCCAGAGTCTATTTTATACTTCACCCAAGTCCTACTAGACAACGTGCTCTATATTTTTCACATATATCATGGTGTATTGGTGTGTGCTCCTTCACCACCCCATCAAAATAAAAGAAAAGGCCACCAGTAAAAACTTGAAAATCGTTTGACCTAAACCAGGTGCAAACCATCACTATGAAACATAGTTTATATCGTAAATAGAAAATTAAAAGTGCTACGAACCCATATAGAACAGTTAATAGAATTGGAGACTCACTATGCTAATAAATACTAGTATCAAATAAGAAGATGAGAACCTGGCACAGTGTGATCGTTGAGTTCTTGAATA
Source organism: Salvia hispanica (assembly GCF_023119035.1). NCBI lineage: Eukaryota > Viridiplantae > Streptophyta > Magnoliopsida > Lamiales > Lamiaceae > Salvia > Salvia hispanica. Next base: position 49,234,361 of record NC_062965.1, on the reverse strand, counting down.
GGCTTTCACTGACCCATATGTAGATGCCTACCACCTTCATGCCGCCCAAGAGCATTCTTGAGACCTAAATGGGAAACAAAACTGCATGAGGAAGCAAATGGATGTCAAAGTAAAGCAACACTGAAGCATGAAAGAATCCACAGTCCTTGTAAAAAAGAGTGGATTATGAGATAGTTAATACATCATAGCCAAAATAGTTCATAAGTTACTAAGAAAGAGACACTTATCAATTGTGCATCAATAAAGCAACATGTACTTAAAACAATTCTTATATACACTTCATAGATTTCACACAGAACTAGTCCAAAATCAGTTAATCAATTATGATGCACAGCCAAATTCTAACTTATAATCCACCAATACTAACTTCATCGACACAAAACGAGATAAACAATTTCATGAGGCAGACAAATATGAGCAGCAGAAGGATAAATCTAAGATTTCAAAATCACAAATTGAACCTGGCGCGCGTGCTCGAACACCCAGTCGTGATCAATGAAGAGAGACGAGGACTCAGACTGAGACTTGGCCTTGGACGGCACCTTCTTCTTACTTTTGCTGACAGCTCCAGCGCCGTCAATAACCGAACATGGCTGCTCTCCAGCATCATTAGGCGGCGTGGGCACCAAATCATACACGAATCCTCTGTCCAGCTTCGAATTTAGTTTCCCAATCACAAGCCCTATCTGGACAATTGATTCGAAACGCGAATGCGTTATGAAACTATAAAGGATTTTGAATCGTGCTTCAATTCAGTAATAACTAAGAGGTTTATTCATGATTTGGTTGGCATAAAATCAAAGAAATTGGATACCTGAGACGGGACGGCGGAGCGAGTGAGGCGATCTTCAACCAATTTGAGTTGATTTTCATCTCCGATGACGGATTTCACCATGATTTCTGAGCTAAAAACCGCAGGGTTTTAACGCTTACTCGAATAGCCACAGTCATACGGTCATACCCGCATTAACTAATTCTTCCTCAATTTTTTTGGGTATTTTTTTATGTTACTTTTTTTCTTTGTATTTTAATTGAAATTTATTTCCTCTCACAAGTTTTTTTCATTGGTGAATAAAAATTGAAATGTGTTAGTTTTTCATATGCAAATAGAATTTAAGATGGAAGTCTACTTTGGTCATGAATATGACCATTAGAATATGATTTGGGGAAGAACATTATAAAATTATATGACAATTATACGTTTTGGCAAAAAATATTTATTTTATTCTAGAAATGACAGTATCGTTAATGGACATGTAATGGCGAATGTGAACTCTAGCAACAGGCTTTGATTAATGGATATTAGTATCGAATGTAAAATCCCTGGACAAATAATAGACTACGGAGTCTGAAAATTAGATATGGAAAATTGAATATTAAATACTCCCTCCGTTCTATTGAAGATGATTCACTTTCCTTTTTGGTTTGTCCCAACTAAGATGATCCATTACTTAAAATGGAAACACCTTTATTTCTACTTTATTCCCTCTCTTTTACTTTACTCTCTCCTCTTAACACACAAAATATAACTGCATATAATCCCGTGCCGCCTAAGAAATGGGTCATCTTCCTTGAGACTAAGGAGTAATAATTTGTGAAGAATAAGCAAAACATAAAACAATTTATAATAGACAAACAAGAGTTACTCCTACGTAATAACACTACATAAAATAAAGAGACAATAAAAATAAGATAGTACTCCATTGGAGCAAGCTAAACCCTAAATAGGCTAGAAATTCAGAATCATTTAAAATTGAATGGTGAAGATCCTTGTCCCCTTCCTTGAGAGGAAGCATCATCATCGAAAATGATCATGCTTGGTACTGAAGCTCTAGCAACATCAACAGCAGTAGCATTATAAGCAGCATCGTTTGATCTTCCTTGAGAGAAAGCGGGAGCATCGAAATTGATCAAGCTTGGTGAAGCTCTAGCATAAGCATCAGTACTAACGGCAGTAGCAGCACCCGCATCCGCATCGTTCCATCTTCCTTGAGAGAAATTAGAATCATCGAAATTGATCAAGCTTGATGAAGGTCTGGCATAAACATCAGTAGCAGCAGCGGTAGAAAAATCGTTTGATCTTCCTTGAGATAACAAAGGATAAACATCGGCATCATTAACAACATTAGCAGTAGAAATAGCAATAGCAGGAGAGAAAGGATAAGCATCAAAGCTTGGTGATGGTGTAGCAGAAGCAGCAGTAGTAGCATCGTATAACTTCATTTTTCCTTTTAGTATAGCATCACATTCTTCTACAGTGGTGAGATCGTGGATGCTAGCTCTCATTCCATCCTTCTTCTTCGCCGCTTGACGGATGGAGAACTTCTGAGCATGGCTCGACACTTGAGCCGTCGACCGCCCATTCAAATAATGCCTACTAATGCTCCTCCAGTCGCTCATCCCGAACTCCTCAACCCCTTGCAGAAAACACCTGACAACCAAAAGAATGACACGAGATTTTAGGTGAATTTATTAAATATAATAAAATAGATAAAAAAAATATTTAAATATTTTAGTCAAGACAGCGAGGTTTAAATATAGAAAGTGGATATCTTATAACATACTTGTGTTCTTCGACTGACCAAGACTCGCCTTTCTTCCTCTCGCACAGGCTGCGGTTCGACCGGCTTGGACCAGCTTCCGGAAAATCAGGATAGTCTGGAATTTCGACATCGCCAGCTTCTATAGCCGCGACGTCCGCCACCAATATCTCGTAATGCACTAATATATCATCCAACGATTTTTCGGGAAACAGTCTCGCGATATTTTCCCACCGGTCCGGGGAATGCTCCGGGAACGTTACTAGTGCGTTCTCGAAGGTCTTATCCTCGTCCCAGCTCCACTCCGCCTCCGCCTCCGTGTTCATGTTGGCGGGGATGGAATCTCGGTTCCAATCCATGTAAGAAAAATTATTTTGATGAGAGAAAAAGAGGATTTATTTTATGTAAGAATTGTTGTTGAAACTAATGATTGTTGTGAAGGCTGTAGTTAACTATTTATAGTGCTTGCTATAACCTAATTGGAATAGGAGAAGTAAAATATGAGTAAAGGCAGATAAAATAAGCAAATCCAAATATTATAGGATTTGTGTTATAACGGATTACTAAATATTTTTGGATGTCTGTCTTTTGTTTTATTAATTAATTAATTGTTGATGGATAGATTTGGATTATTTTAATGTTTTATTTAGTGAGTTATTTTGAGATTAGGATTGATTAATTATTTTTTTATTCGTATGCGATTTTACCGCTACTAATCCAATTCTTTTCATAGTTTATTTGTACATATTTAAGTAAAGAGGACTTAAGTCCAACATTAAAACGTTAATGCATAACCAATAATCATTGGATAGCTAGAGGATATAAATTTGATAGGTGACAAATCTGATTCTAACTCTAAACGGGGTTTGGTTTAGTTCATAAGACTAATCATGCTAGCTAAAGGATAAATACGTCTCCCTTCGTCCCATTTTAGGAGTCCGGTTAACCATTTTAGGTGTCCCACTTTAGGAGTCTCAATTGAAATATCCCATATATGGGTACTAAGGCCCAGATTCCAATAACCTTTTTTCACTCACATTTTATTATAAAACTAATATAAAAAAGTACGTAGGACCCACATTACACTATTTTTTTCACCAACTTTCCTTTACATTTCTTAAACCCGTGCCGAACTCAACGGGACTCCTAAAGTGGGACGAGTGGAGTAAAATTATCTTATGTGCTTTGTGATACAGTCCAAGACGTTGATAGCGAGAGCGGTAAAAATGACGAAGACGTCAAATGTGTCGGATTGTCCTCAAATTTGATGAATGATGGGTTTCGGGCACGACGAAGACGTCAAATGTGTCGGATTGTTCTCAAATTTGATGAATGATGGGTTTCGGGCATCCGAGATAGTATATGTAGGGCGAAACAATGCTTTTTAAATTTTATTTTAATTTCAATTTCAATTTCAATTGTTTCCTTTCATATTTCTAAGGTTTTTGGACCACTTATAAATAGTGGAATAGTTGTTTTTTAAGTCAGATTTTAATATTGAATAAATAAATTAGGGTTTCTTTGAGATTTTCGTGTGATAATTTTGTCACGTGGTTATGATGAATTGCAAACTACTCCCTCCATCCTGCATTAACTAATTCTTCCTCTTCCTCGTTTTTTTTGGGTATTTTACTTTTTTGTTTTTTATTTTAATTGAGATTTTTTTTTCTTAAACAATTTTTTTTCATTGGTGTATTAAAAATTGAGTTGTGTTAGTTTTTCATATGCAAATAGAATTTAAGATGAAAGTCTACTTTCGTCTTGAATATGACCATAAGAATATGATTTGGCGAAGAACATTATGGATTATATGACAATTATACGATTTAGCAACTACTCCCTCCGTCCCACATTTGTAGTAACATTTAGTTATGGCACGAGTTTTAAGGAATTAGTGGAGTGTGTAATTAATGAAGTGAGAGGTGGAGTGTGTAATAAATGAAATGAGATGGTGAAATGAGATGATGAAGTGAGATGATAGAATGTGTAATAAATGAAGTGAGTTGGTTGAAGGTGGGTCCCTCTTTGACTTTTTGGTTTTTATTTTTGTTTTGATTTATTTTAATATAGATAATGGCATTTGGGTGTAATTTTAGTGAATAATGAGGTAAAATTTTATGTGCAAATATGGTAAATTCTAAATGTTACTCTAAATGTGGGATGGGCTTTTATGGCAAAATGTTACGACAAATCTGGGACGGAGGGAGTAACATTAATGGATATTTAATAAGTTTCAAATCCTAAACATTATGAATTACAATATTTATTTTATCCTAAAAATGACGGTACAGTTAATGGACATGTAATATCGAATGTGAACTCTAGCAACAAGCTTTAATTAATGGATATGTAATATCGAATGTAAAATCCCTGGACAAATAATAGATGGAGTCTGAAATTAGATATGGAAAATTGAATATTGAATAATAATTTGTGAAGAATAAGCAATTCATAAAACAATTTATAATAGACAAACAATAGTTATTCCTACGTAATAACACTACATAAAATAAAGACACAAGAAATATAAGAAAGTATTGGAGCAAGAACCTAGCTAAACCCTAAAAAACATAGAAATACCAAATCATTTAAAATTGAATGGTGAAGATCCCTGTCCTCTTCCTTGTGAGGCAGCATCATCATCAAAAATGATCGAGTTTGGTACTGAAGCTCTAGCATAAGCATCAGCAACAGCAGTAGCAGTATAAGCATCATCGTTCGATCTTCCTTGAGATAAACCAGAAGCATCGTAAGTGTTCATGCTCGGTGAAGATCTAGCATAAGCATCAGCAATACTAGAAGCATCATCGTTCGATCTTCCTTGAGAGAAATAAGAATCATCGAAATTGATGAAGCTTGATGAAGGTCTGGCATAAACATCAGGTATGGCGATTGCAGTAGCAGCAGCAGTAGAAAAATCGTTCGATCTTCCTTGAGAGAAGAAAGAATAAGCATCGGCATCATTAACAACATTAGCAGTAGCAATAGCAGCATCGTTCGACCTTCCTTGAGAGAAAGGAGAAGCACTGATGGAGCTTGGTGAAGGTGTAGCAAAAGCATCAGTAACAAATACATTAGAATCATCAGTAACAGCCATTGCAGTAGTAGCATCGCTCAACTTCATTTTTCCTTTTAGTATAGCATCACATTCTTCTACAGTGGTGAGATCGTGAATGCTAGCTCTCATTCCATCCTTCTTCTTCGCCGCTTGACGGATGGAGAACTTCTGAGCATGGCTCGACACTTGAGCCGGCGACCGCCCCTTCAAATAATGCCTGCTAATATTCCTCCAGTCGCTCACCCCGAACTCCTCAACCCCTTGCAGAAAACATCTGACAACCAAATAACCAGAATGACACGAGATTTTAGGTGAATTTATTAAATATAATAAAATAGATAAAAACATAATTAAATATTCTAATCAAGACAGCGAAGGTCTAAATATAGAAAGTGGATATCTTAACGTACTTGTGTTCTTCGACACTCCAAGACTCGCCTTTGTTCCGCTCGCATAGGCTGCGGTTCGACCGGCTTGGACCAGCTTCCGGAAAATCAGGATAGTCCGGAATTTCAACATCGCCAGCTTCTATAGCCGCGACGTCCGCCACCAATATCTCGTAATGCACTAATATATCATCCAACGATTTTTCGGGAAACAGTCTCGCGATATTTTCCCACCGGTCCGGGGAATGCTCCGGGAACGTTACTAGTGCGTTCTCGAAGGTCTTATCCTCGTCCCAGCTCCACTCCGCCTCCGCCTCCGTGTTCATGTTGGCGGGGATGGAATCTCGGTTCCAATCCATGTAAGAAAAATTATTTTGATGAGAGAAAAAGATGATTTTTTTTTATGTAAGGAATGTTGTTGAAACTAATGATTGTTGTGAAGGCTGTAGTTAACTATTTATAGTGCTTGCTATAACCGAATTGGAATAGGAGAACTAAAATATGAGTAAAGGCAGATAAAATAAGCAAATCCAGATATTGTAGGATTTGTGTTATAACGGATTATTACTAAATATTTTTGGATGTCGTCTTTTATTTTATTAATTAATTAATTGTTGTTGGATAGATTTGACTTTTGAGAATCGGGTTTGATCCTTTTTTTAATGTTTTGTACTTGCTGCGATTTTACTGCGCTACGTACCAATCCAATTCTCGTCATAGTTTATTCCGTTATATAATAGTCAAACATTGAACATTAATCCATAATCAATAATCATTGGATAGCTACGGATTTTAAGTTTGACACGTGACGAATCTAATTCTAACTCTAAACGGTATTTGATATTTGGTTGAGTTCATCAGACTAATCATATAAAGGCTAAATATTAAAATTAATTTATGTGATCCACTGTGAAACGGCCAATACACATTGCCGTTGCCATGATTAATGATGGATTTCGAGATTGTTTGAAGGGTAAAACAGTACTTTTAAATTTTATTTATTTTTATTTTGAATTGTTTCCTATCAAGTTTTTCTTTCAACATATTCTAGGGGTTTTTGGACCACTTATAAATAGTGAGAATAGTCATTAGTTTTAGAGTAAGGTTTTAGTATTGAATAAATTAGTGTTCCTTTGAAATTTTCGTTTAATTGTTCTGTCTCAGAGGTTGATTGTCATCAATCTACTTCTATTGGCCTTTTATTTAGAATAGAGAAATTGTACAAAAAATTTAAATATATCAATAATTTATCAAGCATAAACACAAATATAATTAAGTACTAGTGTGAAAATAAAAAGTATTGCTTTCTATCGATAAGAATAATATTTAATAAATATTGAGTTTTTGAATGAAGTTATAATAATACTATATTGACATGTTATAAATTTTAATTTAATATTTATAAAATTAAAATGAAATATAAACATATTTTAATACATTAAGCATGTTTTACCACTGAATATTTTTTTGTGAAATTTTTTTATTTATATTTTTTTTTGAAATTTTTTATTTCCAATTATAATTTATCAACAAAAATATTATTTATAAATGTCCTAATGCCATCAGTCAATAATAAAGGTACTCCCTAGCCTCCGTTCCTTTCATAGTTGAGGCAGAACTTTTCGACGTGAAGTTTAAGAGATAAATATTGAGTGTATTAAATAAATAGATTGAAAAGTAAGAGTGTTAAAACTCTTCAAATCTTGTCACACATCGATTTTGTAATGATCCTAGTTTGTCTATATAAGTGTGGAAACCCTCCCCAACTCTTATAACGGCTTTTAAGGGGTGAATGACTCATTTCTAATAAAGAGAGAATAAAAAATAGACAAAATAAAGTAGAAAGTGAATAAAGTAGAGCGAATAAAGTAAGAGAGAGTAAAATAAGAGTGAGAAAAGTATTACTATATATGGAAATGACTCAACTATAAAGGAACTTTTTTAAATGAAAAAATGACTGAACTACGAGGGAATGAAGTACTAAACCAAATGAACTAAAGGGGAAGGAAGAAAGAAAGATTATGAAAAACCAATTTAACAAGTAATAAACTCAAAATAATTAGAATAAGAAATCAATCCATAATTTGTAGAAAGAAAGCCTAATTAATTTTAAGTTTATCCATGTCTAAATCATGTAGCTCGGGATAGTGCTCGGTATAGTGCGGAATTTCGACAAAGCCAACTTCTATGTTCGCCAAGTCTTCCAGCAATATTTTGTAATGTGCAAATACATCGGTCGACGATCTTCCAGGCAACAATGCCGCTATATTTTCCCACCTGTCCGGTGAATCCTCCGAGAACGTCACCAGGGCGCCCTCAAAGATCTTGTCTTCGGCCCAGCTCCACTCCGACTCCGGTGTTGTATTGCTTCGGCAGCTGCTCATGATGGCAAAGGGAATCTCGCGCGCCTCCAATCCGTGTAAAGTAAATATATTTTTTTGATGAGGAAAAAAGAGATTTGTGATAAAAATTTTGTTATTTGTGATGCTATATTTATAGTGCTTTAAACTTATATGCTAATTGTTTATTTTCGATTCATAGTTTTCCGCATGTGAAGATTCATATATATGCGATTTTATCACTCCCAATCCGGTTCTGCGCTTATTTCTTTTATATATTTATTGAGGAAAATTACTTTTTGCCATGATACTCTTTACTTTTTTCTTTTTTTCACCTAATATAACCTAATTCTATTTTGGATAAACATAAATTAAATATAAAATCAAATCATATATGATTATCCAACATTTTTAGATTTCAATTTCAATCTCTCTTAAAATATCAATCGCTAAACTATGAAAATTAAATCATATTTATCCAAGAGATTAAAGATTTAAATCTCTTACGTAAAAATATTGATTTTCTGTTTATAAAAATTGTTAGTGATGATCTAGAGTTTCTGATTAATGATTATCCTCCTAGCTAGACATCGGTCGGCAGTGACATATCCATGAAACGAAACTCATGAAGTAAGACACACTGAAAACAAACAAAAAAAAAACACACTAGTGGACCCCAACCCCGAAAGATTGGGGCATAGGTACCACAGCGGGTCTGCGGCAGCTCCAAAGGCTGGTTAAATGGATTTTTCCAGCCCTCAGGGCCGGTGGTGGGGTCATCGACCCTCCGACCCCACCTGGATCCGGTAGGAGAGGTCAATGCCGTCGAAAATTAAAAAGTGCCCTTACTTAACATTTATATTGGTCTAAAGAAAGTGGACAATGAAGTGCAAATGCAAATGTGGTATACCTTGTCTCTTAAATTCACCAAGACAAGATGGTTCTCAGTTCCACCTGATATTTCTCTATCAATGCCTGCAAATAGGGTATTTTAATGTGATAGACACAAAATGCTACTAGTTTAGAACTAATAAAAATATGTTGACAGGCTCTGTTGTATCCAACATAACTTTCTTGCGCAGAAGTGTTACCTCAGCAAACTTTGAGCAGTTACTTAGAACTTGCTCTTGATAAGCTCTGTATTCGGGTGTCATGGCCTGCATTTCAGAATAATAAAATCAGCAAGGATCAAATTATATTTGCAAGGAGTAGTCACTAGTATACTTGCCTGTTTTAGTGCAACTGCTAAGCCAGATATGGTATGATTGTACGGTCCACCTTGAAGCCCAGGAAATACAGCTTGATTGATTTTATCCTCATAATCACACCTCAACTGTCAGGTAGAACTCAAATTTAGAAATATGGATTGTCTACAATAAAAAACTACCGCAGAAACTGCTTTATTTCATTACGCACACTTTGGAAGCAGAAGTTCCACAAAGATGAGAAACAATAGTTTCGAGTAAGGACATACTGCACTGTAAAGTATTTATAATGATAGACTAAACTATTAGGATATCGGCATGGTTGTTAATATGGCTTCATAGTAACACATGAAGGTTTCTGTAGAACATCCTATTTGGTTTATAATGCACAAACAGGATGGTGTACAGCTATGTATGCTATGCTGAATCCTTCCTTTTGTTTTCTTTTTTATATTATGTAAGGACATAATTTATCCACTTTGCACTGAAGTCGGGAAACACATCCTTTTTCCTAATCGAAAATAGTATTTGCCTGGCTCTGGCCTCTAGGTGCCATTCATATGACACCACCTAGCTTCAGGAGTTCTGACTTCTGAGTTCATATATTTTTAAAATTTTAATATAGCATAAACAGAAGTTGTGACTGAATGATGGAAACATTGATAAGGTTTCTCTCAAAACTTAGAAGACTTCTAAGAAAATTAATATCAGGTACCTGGCCATAGTCAACATAGCCAGTGCTTTCATCTAGTCTGTAAGGCATTGTCTCAAAAAATATGGACACAGCACTAATCTTCTTTGCGTCAGTCTGTATTCCAACAATTCAAAGGAGCATTAGTGGATCTAAAGATGGAAGAACGAAAAAATGGAACTTTACGAACTTGGAAGTACCTGATAACCATGTGACAAATGACCACCGTGAGGAAGATCAAGTGCCATTATCCTCTCATGAGGTTTTAATAAAGCAGTATAAACTTGAAATTAGAAGGGGATCCAGAAAGGGACTGCACATTCACTGCAAAGATAAAGCGTAGCAGTCTTGATGTCTAGTTTATAATGTTAACAAATAAAAAACCTATGTAAAGCCCATTCCATTCCAGAAGCAGGATTAGTCTCATTAGTTTCCAACATGATGGAAAGGCTTGTTAAAAGTAATCACTAATCAGTCAAGTCAAATAAGTGGATATGTGATCAGAGAGCAGCTGGTGCAGATGTTTGAATCAGCATAACGTTTCCAGATTATCAACATGCATCATTGGTCATTTATAGTTTCAACAAATTTTATTCCTCATTGGTGTGGGGAATCCTAGATAGGACCATACAAAAACTGCTTACCTCCCCATTTTTCAGGATCCAGTTGGAAGGTTTCTAGCGCACGCTTCTGACACAATCTCTCTGCCATGTCAATGTACCTTAACACAGGAAGGTTAAGACTATCAATATTTAAAACACATTATGTAGAATTGAAAACGGTTTAAAGAATCTTAGCAGTGTTGCCCTCAAATGCAGCTGAAAATCAAGTATCACACCTCTATTTCGAGCTCAGAGTTACTTTTAAGAGAAATTCCAGGTTATTCTTCAGATGGAATGGTTCTCATTATTCATGAGAGCCAGTGGTTAATGTGACTAATATAGATCCTTTTCCAAACTGTAACCATTGAGTTTCCCTGTTATCAGTATCTAACCAACAAATTTTTAAATATAGCAGTCTGAGAGTAACAAAATCAGAATGCAATGTGCTATTCAAAACTGCAAATATCCTCACACAGTGAAAGATGAACGACAAAACATAAAATCGAAGAGCATGGAACAGAGGATAACCGTCAGCATACTCATTGCCTCCATAATATCTCGCACCAGGGTATCCCTCGCTGTATATGTTAGTCATAACTGATCCAACAGCTTGCATTACAGATAGCAAAGTGAAGTTCTCTGATGGTATAAGCTCCAAGCCCTAAATTCACACTCAACTCAACAATCAAAACCACATATCTTCCCCAAATGCCGCCAAATCAGAGCTCAGCAAACCAATTCAATAAGAAACACGAATCTATTCAACATACATACACATTGAAAAAAACGTATACCTTCCATCGCCTGGCCTTCTCAAGCTCAATGATGTCCGCGGCCTCCGGATCCACCTCTTCCAGTGGCGCATTCAATTGATTTATCCACTGGCCACAACAATTTCAAGTTGAAAACCATGTAACGGGATAGAGAGAACGCATGGAGGAAAGGCGCCGGAGAGCCATGGCAGCTGCAAACTGTTTTTCTCCCTCAGCAGTGTGTTTTCTGCACGGTGTTATGGCTTGATGACGACGGCGCGCACTATTATTTATTCCCTCCGTCCCGTTTAAGATGATACGTTTTTTTTAGTTTGTCTCAATGACACGTTTACTTTGATACGATTTTCTAGGGGTGTCGAAACGGGTACCCGCGGGTACCCGCACCCGATTTCGGCCCCAAAGGCAGTCCCGATACCCGTCCCGCACTGTGTCGGGTATTACCCGATACCCGAGTCGGGTATCCCGCACCCAACGCCGCGGGTACCCGACCCGACCATTTTTTTTGTTTTTTTTTTTAAATCTTATTATTGTTGTTATTTGTATATTTTACTCCATAATATACTGCCAGCTCAAGATGTTTCGAAACTAAATACATTCATAATATGCACAATTGTTGATCATCATTCGTAAGTATTTGATTTAGATGGATTCATTTTAAAAACAAATAAAAAATACGTAGTCCTAACATGAGTAATAAGTTTTCAATCATTCATATACACTCACACACGACATATGCAACACATGTATGTCCAAAGTAAACCCTGTTCTACATAATATACAATATATGTATATGTTAGTATGTTACTGAATTAGTACATAATAATATATGAAAATAAGATTATGAAAATTATGTTAGTATATTACTGTGTGTATGTGTTACTATAATTAAAAGATTAAAAGTTAAACAAACTTAACTCATTAAAAAAGGGAAAAAAGAAAAAAATAATAATGTTGTGAGCGCATATTTAAAATTTTATTATAAACAATCGGGTAATTGTCGGGACTAACGGGTAACCCGTTCGGGTATCGGGTATACCCGATACCCGCAAATTCCAAAGTATGGATACCCGATCCCGACCCGTTTCCCGTTTTCATCGGGTAGCGGGTATCCAATACCCGCCGGGTATCAGGTCGGGTAGGAAATTACCCGATACCCGCTACCCGTTTCGACAACCCTACGATTTTCTTTTTAGTCTTTCCCAACTAAGATGACACATTTACTTTTTCTCACATAACTTTTTCTCCCTCCTATTAAAATATTCATCTTTTTTTATCACTATACTTTACTACTTACATCCATTTTTTCTCTCTAGAATTAAATATTTTAACTAATAACTCTTAAAATCTTGTGCCGCCTAAGAAATGTGTCATCTTAGCCGTGACGAAGGAAGCACTTTTTTATGAAAATACATATATATTCCTGACGTCATCCCAATCCAACGTAACATCGAAGTTGGTGCCCAGTCTCCTCACAAAGGTTTTCCCAATTAAAATCTTTTAAAAAATAGACATTAAATATACACATCAGTCTTCTCTTTGTGGATCCTTATTCCACTACATACCTTTATATACAAAGTTAAACAAATTTTTAAAATCTATATCAGATTAAATTGGAACCAACTTTATGGGATGATTAAGTCAATTTTATTAAGTCCAAGGCCTTTGAAAAGTTTTTCTAAAGTAAGATTATGAAATTTTTTTTGTAAAGTCCTTCCGTGTCCAAGATAATCGAGTTGTATTTATTTTTGGGATGTCCTATTATACGTAAGTTATTTCTCTTTTTAGCAAATATATTATTTTTCTTATTTTATTCCCCACCTGCTTTATTCTCTTTTCACTCCTCTACTTTTCTCTCTCTCATACTTTACTTTCCCCACTTAATTATTTAAATATCAATTCTTTAAATCCCGCCCAAAAGAAGTGCTTCGCTTATCTTGGGATAGAGGGAGTATTAATATGGATACACACCTCATGATTTCGGTTTTCTGTTGCATTTTAGTCGAGGATTGATTTTGACTCTCTTCATAATGTAACACAATTATGTCTCATATATCTCTGTTTTACTATTTCTACTTTTTGTTCGGCAATTGTGTTTCGTATTTTCGTCGATAATGAAGATATGTACATATAGGAACAAAGCCACAGGAGTATGATTTAGTTGCTGACAACAATAAACAGGTATAAAGATAAAATAAGATTAAAAGAAAAGGAACTTGAAAGTGTTTCCTTTTAGTTGGGAGTAGGCCAGTAGGGTAATTAGCAGTATGACTTAGGCTCCTGTTAAACTATTTTTCGGTACAAAATTTGGTGATGTAGATTTACTATTTCTAAAAACGTGTCCTCATTTTGCATGGATAATTATTTAAACATGTTGTTCTCTACTAAAAAGTTTCACTTTATATAACTATTGCAAAAACTTGCACTTTATTCTTGGAAAGCTTGAAGTTGAATTCTATGAATGGATTAAAGTATTTGACTGAGCTAATAACCCCTCTAAAATATATTATAATTAAATTACTATAAAGCTAGTATAATTTTAATGTAATACTCCTTAAAACGATTAATAAGTAGTTTAGGGTTATAAATTTATTCGGTGTGTTTTATTATGCCTTGAATCTGTATAGAATATGTTTCCGAATTTGGATATGATTATGTTTTCGAATTGGGATAGGATCTCATGTATGTCTATATATATGGGAGTATGGCACATAATTTTTGGCTAAGTTTATAAAATCCTTAAAATAGATTATACTAGGTTTTTTGAGAAGTCAGAGCTTTATGACTCAGCTTATAAACTCCAAACAATAATTGTTTAAAAAGTTGTAAGTGGGTAACAACTATACGCAAATTATTCTGGCACTTTAAAAACTTATAAGCTATTGACATATTATATCTTATAAATTGTTCAGAGATCATGTAAGATGTTGAGAGCTTACAAGTTTTCTAAAACAATGTTAGTGTTACGGATTTAATATCTCACGTTGAGGAAAAAAAGCAATCAGTGTGGACTGTGAAGTTTATAGACTAAAATAGGCTCTCTCACTCCCTCTCCTATGGCAATAGGTTAATTTTTTGGGATGAATTTTTCTATTTGGTTTGTATTAATTAGCAAAGAGTAAATCACACCAATACATTGCAACAAATCTTCAAAGAAATGAGCTTGGTCATTACATTAGCCCTCTATAGCTTGACTAGGAGCAACTCTTAGAATCTTACAAACACACTAAAACTGTAAAACACACCGACGCACAATAAATAAGACACCTAATGAGGATAACTATAAACTAACCATCAACCATGCATTTGGATGGGACGAGTTGCAAAGAAAACATATACATAATGAATCTTTTAGAATTTGGCAAAGAGCTTTTTCAAGATGATTAATTAATAATCAAATTTGAATAAAAGAAAGAGCTTTATCAAGATGCTTATTCTTGAGGCCGATGTACTCCTTAAATGTGATGGCCCGGAACCGTGGTGGCCCTAGCTTAGGCAGCGGGGTCAGCACGGCATCAGCTGGAGGGCCATAGAAGTATCCCATTGTAAATCTATGGCTCATCTCATTTGGAACAACACGATGGAACATATTGTGGAAAACGCCGTTGGACAAAATGTGCATGAGGTTGCCAATGTTGACGATTAGGGCTCCTGGGGTGGGTCGGATTGGAACCCATCCGACCCCCTCTTGCATGACTTGGAGGCCATTGGTATTGTTTTGATGCAAGATAGTTATTAGTAATGAATCGGTGTGTGGTGCAAGGCCGATCGCCTGGCTAGCGTTTGGGCAACAAGGGTACGAATTGAGTTGCAATGGACCTTCTGATTGATAGAGAAATGACGATGAAAGTTTTTCACGATCTTCTTCGTCCACTCCCAATGCCTTGAGCATGACGATCAAGATGTTGTAGGCTAGTGATTTCATCTTCTTCTGGTACTTGTCCATCGCATCACTGACAAACAACTATGAATTTCAGTCTTGAATTTTATTTGATAATAATTCATATCAACAACTAAAATTAGGATGAGTTGTTGTTTCAATTGTAGCATGCCTTTTATGGGTTGGACTTTTATAGATATATTCACTTTTTCATAAAAAAAAAAACAAATTTTTATAAACTGTACTTGAAAAGTGGCATGTATGATGATATGGCCTGCCTTCAATGGTGGTAAGGACGTGATATTTGTCGTACATAAAATTAAAATATTTGTAGTGTGATTCTTGAAAAACACAGACAAAATGAAAAGCAGTTAGAATAATAAGCTAAATAAGATTCTATTAACAAAAGGAGAGAATATATTAATATTCCGATTTCTTAAAAAATAAAATTCTCTGACATACTATCAAATTTTTAAATTAAAAGATGCTCAAATGTATAATCTTATACACAAGAACAGGTGACTCCAAGAAGAAGGGAAACCACCAATTTAGTGATTTAGTGAATTCCGATTTTCGAGGATTAAAAAATATGATATACCAATGATTAAGATCCCATTTAGATCCAATCCATCAATCAAACCACCAATTACTTTGTGTTGCATTTGAATAAAACACCCACGTATTTACGTTTATTTAGATGCAAACTCTACGTCAAACACTCCATTAATTAAACAAAATTTAACTTTAAAAAATACTACAAAGAAATAATTTTACTCCTTGTTCCTACATTTATAGTCACATTTAGTTAGGGCACACGTTTTAAGGAATTAGTGGAGTGTGTAATTAATGAAGTGAGATAGTGGAGTGTGTAATAAATGGAGTGAGATGGAAGAGTGAGATGGAGGAATGAGATGGTAGAGTGTGTAATAAATGAAGTGAGATGAAAGAGTGTGTAATAAATGAAGTGGGTTGGTTGAAGGTGGATCCCTTGTTGACTTTTTGGTTTTTTATTTTTGTTTTGGTTTATTTTTATGTTGATAATGACATTTGGGTGTAATTTTAGTGAATAATGAGGTAAAATTTTATGTCCAAATATGGAAAATTCTAAATGTGACTATAAATGTGGGACGGACTTTTATGGCAAAATGTGACTATAAAACTGGGACGGAGGGAGTATTTCTTTGTAATTTTAATAGTGTATGGGTATTGCGGCATTACCCAGTTCATAAAAATACACAAAATATTTTGTAATGAAAACCGAACCCAATCTTGTCTCTACATACACACAAACACACACAATTTTCTGCATGAGTGTGTGAAACTGCATATTAATAAAGCGAAAAATGTTAATTTTAGAAACACCAAATAGTGTAAAATTAAATACTCCATCCGTCCCCAAAAAGTATGAACTTTGAGTTCGGCACGAGTTTTAATAAATAAAGAGAAAGGTAAGAGAGAGAGAAAGAGCATTGGAAATAATGTTAGTGGAGAGTGAAGTCTACATTATTATATTGGTATAAGTGTTAATGATAATGGTATAAGTTGTAAATAAAATGATGTGTAAGGGTAGTATGTTGTTTGAATTTTTTAAAATTAGAGAGTTCGTACTCTTTAGGAACGGACGAAAAATAAAATAGTTCATACTCGGGGCGGAGGGAGTATAGTAGTAATAGTGCATGAACATACCAAAACTCTTCATAGTGATTGGGCCAAAGCAGCTTGGCATGTTCCATGGGCGACCCCGCAATAGTAAAGCCTTCATGCCACATTAATTTTGAGTAGAACGGAGAAAACCGGGGCACGCCGTACCCGGTCACCCCGTTCGGGGCCCGGAGGACCTTCAGCTTCTGGTCGTTTGGAAGCTCGAAGAGCCTCCGGGCTTGCTCCTCGACGTCCTCCACGAGGTCATAAGGGACCCCGTGGTTCGTCACCTGGAACACCCCCCACGTCCGGCACGCATCTCCCACGAGCTCCACTGCGTCCGGGGCTTGCAGGTCGATGACCGGAGGTGATGCTTCCACTGGAGGTGATGCTGCCACCGCACGTGGCTGGCGCCCCAGACACGTGCAACGGTTATTACCTGAGTCATCATCGTCTGTCCAGACATGGGACTCAGGAAGTTGCAGGACTGACCCGAAATCGAGTGGGGTTGTGTTATTGGGATGGATGTTGGTGTCTTCGTAGGCGTTTGAGATAGATGTGGCCATTTTTTTGGTGTGGGTTAGGGTTGAAAATGAGAAACCTTTTTATAGTTTTATATCAACATTGTTGTGTGTGTGTTATGATGCGCATTCATATTCATATTCATATTCATAATCATGTACATTTACATTTATCACTCTTTGCTATAACAAAAATTTGGAGTATTGATACTTCTGTAAATATAGTATATATTCATAATCATATACATTTACATTTATCACTCTTTGCTATAACAAAAATTTGGTGTTATGGTACTTCTGTAAATCTTAAACGTATTCTTATTCATATACATTTATATTTATCGCTCTTTGTTGTAACAAAAATAAGAGTTATGGTACTTCTGTAAATATAAATCAGTTTCATAAACATATTCTTATTCATATACATTTACATTTATCACTCTTTGTTGTAACAAAAATTAGAGTTATGGTACTTCTGTAAATCTAATTCATTTTCATATTCATAATCATATACATTTACATTTATCGCACTCTGCGTTAATAAACATTGGAGTTATGGTACTTCTGTAAATGTAATTCATATTCACAATTATATACATTCACATTAATCACTCTTTGCTATAACTCATAATTATATACATTTACATTCATCACTCTTTGCTATAAAAAAGTTGGAGACATTTACATTATTATTCTTTGCTATAACAGAGTTGGAGTTATGATATTTCTGCAAAATGTATTTAAATTTGAATTCATTGTAAACTTTTTGTGCACGCATTAATTTAATATGACTGACCATTCTTTATTTGTGTACATTCGTGGTTAAATGGATATATTTTTTTTTTCACATATAGTAGTAGATGATAATTATACTCTCCACTCAAACACAGTATTAGTGCTACTCCCTCCCGTCCCTCGTAGTTAAGTCATTATTTTATTTCGGAAAGTTCTATCATAATTGAGTCATTTTCATATATAGTAGTAACTTTTTTCTCTTTCTTACTTTATTCTCTTTCTACTTTATTTTCTCTACGTTTTTCTCTCTCTTACTTTTTTATCTATTTATTTAACACACTCAATATCTCTTTCTTAAACTCTAAACCGAAAAGTTTCGCTTCAACTATAAGGAAACTGTAAGGGAACAGATGGAGTATAATTTAACTCACTGTTACTGATGTGGACATTTTAAGTATCTTAGTAATTAAGTCTAAGGAATCATATATAATTCCATTAAAATTGTTGTACAAATGCAATATACACCAAAATAATTGGGCCCAATGAATTACTACACCAAAGCCCAACAGAACGGAGGCAGAATAGAAATTATTCGTCAACAAGTTCAACAGATTTCGAGTCTGTCTCCACACTCATTGTTTGTCCTCTGTTATAAATTAGTTTGTATATAAAGATAACGCTTACTCCGTTTCAAATAATTTATCCCATTTTTCCATTTCGATCGTTCCCACATAATTTGTCTCAATTCACTTTTCATCATTTTTGGCAGTGGACCGCATATTCCACTAATTTATTCATATTCACATTTTATTATAAAACGAGTAATAAAAGTAGGACCTACATTCCACTCACTTTTTCAATTCACTTTTCATTACATTTCTTAAAACTCGTGTCCGGTCAAAGTGAGACAAACTATTGGGGATAGAAGGAATATGTTTTTTATTTTATAAATTTTAGATAATGGCCTGTTACTGAGTAAAAGTTTGACAAAAATTATGATTTTAGTTTAACTTATTTTTTTGTAGTTGCTGATAAAAAACTTCATTTGATTTCAGATTTTAGTTCTCTTTAAGATTGTCACACATATTCATACTCACAATATGTTGTTATAAGTGATTGATTTTTATTTTTATTCTTTTGCTTTTGCTAATAATAGAAAATAAGTTATTATAGAATATTCTTTTGAGTTTGAGTTTGTGATTGATGTAATGGTTGAATTAAAATTGTAAGTATGATATTTATTATAAATTGGGTTTAGATTTGATGTAAATACTGAGTTTACATTTAAGATTGAACCAAGCACATTCAAGTGCTAGGAATTGTGCTTGGTATATGAGGCTGTTGTTATGCTCGGAATTTTGCTCGGAAAAAAATCCGAGGAAGCAAATAGCTAGCACAGTGGGTGCTCGGAAAAGTGCTCGGAATAGTAGGGATTTTCCTAGCACTTCGTCTATTATCCTAGCACTTTAATTTGGTGCTCGGTATATGTTGTTTTTTTTGTACTGATATATATATGCAGTAGGAATGTTGTTATTCGCTCATTTATTTACTTATTTCTTTTGGAATGCTAGATCGCTTTAAGAGCATCCGCAATGGTGCTAGCGACCAAGCCAGCCGATGCCCGCATCGGGCCGATCGGGCTTAGCCGAACCATTAGAGTCGCCAAACATGAATCCATGAAATGGCGAGCCGATCGGCGTGGAGCTGGCCGATCGCTTGCCGCTTGGCCGCCATTGTGGCGGCCCGATCGGCCAGCGCCGAATTTTGTTTTTTTTTTTAATTCTTTTTTTAAATTTTTTTTAATTTTTTTACAAAAAAAATTTAATTCTTTTTTTTAATTTTTGAAAAACTATATAAACGCGATTTTCTCTATCTCTAAATTTCTGTACAAGAGCAACATCTAGCGATGGACAACAACAACTAGCCCAATACAAAATTAAGACCTAAAACAGAAACATGTCTGAGACCCCCGTTCGGGCTAGCGGCAAACTATAACAGATTCAAGGTGGCTCGTGTGTGGAAGCCCGGATTTTTTTTATTATGTTATTTTTATGATTTTTAGTTAATGTACTTTTTTTTTTATTTAAATAAAATTAATGAATTTTCCCGTATATGTCTCGTAAATTTAATTCCATATTTTAATCGTAATTTTAATTCCGTAAATGTAGTATATTTTGAATTATTTTTATTGCGGCTGGCCTATGGCTGGCCTAAATCTGATGTGGCAGGTGGATTTTTTAGTGTTGCTGACGTGGCAGGGGAGAGAATGACTGGCCTATTGCTGGCCTAAGCACTATTGCGGATGCTCTAAGGAATCTTCCTAGAAATTTGGTGGGTTTTTTTCAGAAAGAGTACTGTGTCATCTGACTTCACTGTTCCACAAAGATGGTCTTTATCGGACTCGATTCCATCGAAACTCATTTGTTTTGATAGTGTTTTTTTTTTTCATAAAAAGTAAGAAATCGAATCAAATGCTTTTTTAGAATCAAAATGGTTGAAAATCGTACTATTTTTGTTGGATGTTGATGTTATATGTTGTTGATGATTAATGGATTTCTATATACTATAATTAAAATGTTCTTATTAATTCTGCATGTTGTGATGTGCATAGTATAAATTGATTAAATTCATTCCTTATAGCGAATGTATAAATTGGTATCATATCATGTACAACATGCGTGCATAGCAATAATGGCCACATGCAAATTTGGTGTGTATATTATGAAGTCAGTCAATTAAAATTAATACCACAAATATTAAACCTTGGAATCCCAAAAGAAAGCCTTACATGACACTTGCATTACAAATTAGCCCTCTATAGCTTGACTAGGAGCAACTCGTAGACTCTTACAAGCACACTAAAACTGTAAAACACACCAACGCACAATAAATAATGAGGAGTAACTATAAACTAACCATCAACCATGCATTTGGATGGGACGAGTTGGAAAGAAAACATATGCATAATGAATCTTTTCGAATTGGCAAAGAGCTTTTTCAAGATGATTAATTAATAATCAAATTTGAATAAAAGAAAGAGCTTTTTGATTATGCTTGTTCTTGAGGCCGATGTACTCCTTAACCGTGACGGTCCGGAACCGGGGTGGCCCGGGTAGCTTAGGCAGCGGGGCCAGCACGGAATCAGCTGGAAGGCCATAGAAGTATGCCATGGTAAATCTATGGCTCGTCTCATTTGGGACAACACGATGGTACATATTGTAGAAAGTCGCGTTGGACAAAATGTGCATGAGATCTCCAATGTTGACGACTAGGGCTCCTGGGATGGGTCGGACTGGAACCCATCCGACCCCCTCTTGCATGATTTGGAGGCCATCGGTATTGTTATGATGCAAGATAGTTACTAGTAATGTATCGGTGTGTGGTGCTAGGCCCATCGCCTGGCTAGGGTCTGGGCAACTAGGGTACGAATTGAGTTGCAATGCACTATCTGATTGATTGAAAAATGATGATGAAAGCTTTTCACGATCTTCTTCGTCCACTCCCAATGCCTTGAGCATGACGAGCAAGATGTTGTAGGCTAGTGATTTCATCTTCTTCTGGTACTCGTCTATCGCATCACTGACAAACAACTACGAATTTCAGTCTTGAATTTTATTTGATAATAATTCATATCAACAACTAAAATTAGGATGAGTTGTTTCAATTTTAGCATGCCTTTTATGGGTTGCTAGACTTTTATAGATATATTCACTTTTTCATAAAAAAAACCAAAGTTTTATAAAGTGGACTTGAAAAGTGGTATGTATGATGATATGGCTAGCCTTCAATGGGGGTAAGGACGTGATATTTGTCGTACATAAAGTTAAAATATTTGTAGTGTGATTCTTGAAGAACACATACAAAATGAAAAGCAGTTAGAATAATAAGCAAAATAAGATTCTATTAACAAAAGGATAGAATATATTAAATATTCCGATTTCTTAAAAATAAAACTCTGACATACTATCAAATCTTTAAATTAAAAGATGCGCAAATGTATAGTCTTACAAACAATAACAGGTGACTCCAGGAAGAAGGGAAACCATATAGTAATTTGGTGAATTCCGATTTTCGAGGGAAACCATATAGTAATTTGGTGAATTCCGATTTTCGAGGATTAAAAAATACTCCTTCCGTCCCATGTTACTTGAGATGTTTTTTTCCGGCACGGAATTGAAGAAAGTTGTGTTTAGTAAAATAAAAGAAAGAATAAAGTAAGTGGGATTAGATGTTTTGTTTTATTCAGAAAAAGAGAAATGATTCAAATAACTTGGGAAAATTCAAAATGGAATACGACTCAAGTAGTTTGGGACGGAACCAATGATTAAGATCCCATTTAGATCCAATCCATCAATCAAACCACCAATTAATTTGTGTTGCATTTGAATAAAACACCCACATATTTACGTTTATTTAGATGCAAACTCTAAGTCAAACACTCCATTAATAAAACAAAATTTAACTTAAAAAATACTACAAAGAAATAATTTCATTTCTTTGTAATTTTATTAGTGTATTAATGGGTTTTGTGGCATTACTCAGTTCATAAAAAATACACGAAATACACACAATTTTCTGTATGAGTGTGTGAAACTGCATATTAATAAAGCGAAAAATGTTAATTTTGGAAACACCAATTAGTATAAAATTTAATAAACATTATATTCTCTCCATCCCACAAGAATATACCCTCTTTCTTTTTTAGTCCGTCCCACAAGAATATGCATTTTCCAATTTGTAACTCTTTTCACTTTATGAGGTGAGACTCATTTTCCACTAACAATATTTTAATTACTTTTTCTCTCTACTTCTCTCTTACTTTCTCAATTTTGCATTAAAATCCGTGCGACCCAAAGTGTATATTCTTTGGGGATGGAGAGAGTATATAAATATAGTAATAGTGCAAGAACATACCAAAACTCTTCATAGTGATGGGGCCAAAGCAGCTTGGCATGCTCCATGGGCGACCCCGCAATAGTAAAGCCTTCATGCCACATTAATTTTGGGAAGAACGGAGAAAACCGGGGCACGCCGTACCCGGTCACCCCGTTCGGGGCCCGGAGCGCCTTCAGCTTCTGGTCGTTCGGAAGCTCAAAGAGCCTCCGAACATGGTCCTCGACGCCCTCCAAGAGGTCATGAGGGACCCCGTGGTTCGTCACCTGGAACACCCCCCACGTCCGGCATGCATCTCCCACGAGCCCCACTGCGTCTGGGGCCTGCAGGTCGATGACTGGAGGTGATGCTGCCACCGCACGTGGCTGGCGCACCAGACACGTGCGACGGTCTTTACCTGAGTCATCATCATCTGTCCAGACGTGGGACTCAGGAAGTTGCAGGACTGACACGAAATCGAGTGGAATTATGTTATTGAGATGGATGTTGGTGGCTTGGTACGCGTTTGAGATAGATGTGGTCATTTTTTTGGTGTGGGTTAGGGTTGAAAATGAGAAACCTTTTATAGTTTTATGTCACCTTTGTTGTGTGAGTGTGATGATGTGCATCCATATCCACATTCATAATGATATACATTTACATTTATCACCCTTTGCTGTAACAATAATTTGGAACTGTGGTACATCTGTAAATGTAGTTCATAATCATAATCATATACATTTACATTTACATTTATCACTCTTTGCTGTAACAAAAAATGGAGTTATGGTACTTCCGTAAATCTTAAACATATTCATATTCATAACGGTGCGTCAGGGCGACACTACTCTTAAAGTAACAACATGACAACAAGTAACATGCAATCTGAAATGCATATGCAAGCAATATATAATATATAGACAAGCAATTCGGCAAGGGTGGATCTACATAGACTTGTAGTGGGGCAATTGCCCCTGCTCAAAAGTTTACTTATATACAAATTTTTCTTCAAATTTGAATATTTATTTGAGTTTCTTCTTAAATGCCCCTCAAATTATTTGCTTATGTATATATTTTCCCCTCCTAAGTTTAATTCCTGGCTCCGCCTCTGCAATTCGATATATAGTTCCAAGCAATATGAGATATGAAATCAGAGCACTATGGTGACTCCATAGTTGAAATGACAATCTAGTCAAGCAATATACGATATATAGGCAAGTATTCTGCGATACATAAGTAGCATTACGGAATATGGTTTCAAGGAATCTGCTATATGAAATCAAAGATAATCAAGTAATCTACGATACATAGGCAAACAAGGTTGAATCTGCTCCTAAATCTAACGGTTGTCATTGGTGGTACAGTGTCATCTTAAACGGTGTTATCATTTTAACACAAACCCATATTCATATTCATAATGATATACATTTACATTTATCTCTCTTTGCTGTATAAAAAATTTGGAGTTATGGTACTTTTGTAAATGTAGTTCATATTCATAATCATATACATTTACATTTATCACTATTTGCTGTAACAAAAAATGGAGTTATGGTACTTCTGTAAATCTTAAACATAATAATATTCATATTCATATTAATAATAATATACATTTACATTTATCACTCTTTGCTGTAACAAAAATTTGGAGTTATGGTACTTCTGTAAATGTTGTTCTTATTCATAATCATATAAATTTACATTTATCACTCTTGGCTAGGGGTGTGCATTCGGGTTTCGGTTCGGTATTTCGCCCAAACCGAACCGAACCCGAAAAACCGAATTTAGGCTAAAATTGAAACCGAACCGAAAAACCGAAAACCGAAAAACCGAAATCCGAACTTAAAAAACCGAACCAAACCGAAAAAACCAAAATTTCAAAACAAAACCGAAAAACCGAAAAAAATAGTATATTAATATATATCTAATTTATTTTATTTTATATATACTAATAGAATATAAATATATATAATATAAAATTAATATAATATATATAATATTTATTATATAAAAATATATTAGAAGAATATATATTATATATATGATATAATATACTAAATTAATAGGATAAAATATACTCCCTCTGTCCCATTAGAAATGCAACGTTTTCCTTTTTGGGTTGTCCCACTAAAAATGAAATGTTTCTAAAATGGAAACATCACTCTCTCTACTTTTCCCTTTCTCTTACTTTACTCTCTCTTTATTAACTCACAAAACAACACTGCATAAAATCCCGTGCTGGAAACCAAATGTTTCATATTTATTGGGACGGAGGGAATATAATAATATATTTAAAATATAATTCGGTTTTTCGATTTTTTTTCCGCCCAAACCGGACCGAATCGAAAAACTGAAATTTTTGTATTTTTAAAACCGAACCAAACCGAAAAACCGAAAAAACCGAACCGAATTTCAAATTTTCGGTTTGGTTTGGTTCGGATATTCGGTTTTCGGTTATTTTGCTCACCCATACTCTTTGCTATAACAAAAATTGGAGCTATGGTACTTCTGTAAATGTAATTCATATTCATAATTATATACATTTACATTTATCACTATTTGCTATAAAAAAAACTTGAAGACATTTACATTTACAGAAGTAGAAGATTTGATAGAAAATAAGTGAATCTAAAATATTCTTTTGAGTTAGAGTTTGGGATTGGTCTTATGGCTGAATTAAAATTGTAAGTATAATATTTATTATAAATTGGATTTAGATTTGTGTAAACGAGTCTCATAACTTTATGAGAAATAAACAAGCATCAAGAGTTTCAGCACTATGTAATTTTCTTTATGTGGATTTTTCTCTTTCCACTGTGCATTAACCGATATACATAGCCCATGGCATATTTTTGAAGTTGTTAATACCTAACTAAAATATATTCTCTCCGTCTTTTAAAATTTGGCACCAAATAATCCGGCACGAGTTTTAAAATATGTAAAAAGTTAGTGGCATGTTTGTCATACTTTTATATATTAGTTTTAAAATAAAATGCGAGTAGGAATGAGTTAGTGGAATGTAGGGTTTACTACCAAAAAATAAAGTGAAAGGTGACAAATTTATAAGGACGGACGAAAAAGAAAATAAGTGACAAATTTTCAGGGATGGAAGGAGTATTTTACATAACTCAATTTTTTAAATATATAAATTTGAATGATAAGTTATTATACCTTAGTCATGCTTCAGTTTATACTCGCTCCGTCCACGAAAAATAGGACATATTGTGAATGACACGGATTTTAACGTGGAATTGATAAAGTAAGAGTGAGAGAGAAGTAGTGTTAGTGGAATGTGGAGTCCATATTATTAGTAAGAGAGAAGGAAAAAAAGTAAGAGAAAAATAGTGTTAGTGGAATGTGAGATCCATATTATTAGTAAGAGAGAAGGGAAAAAAAAGTAAGGGAGAAGTTGTTGAAAACTTTCCTTTTTAAAAATGTGTTCTATTTTTTGTGGACAACCAAAAATGACAAATGTACTCTATTTTTCGTGGACGGAGGGAGTATATATTTACGATTTCAGATTTCATATAACGATAGTACTATTATTTATTACTCCTACTATTAATGAAATTATTTCACAGTATGGAGAAAATAAAATGAGTCGTGCATCGCACGAGTGTGATACTAATTACTACTCCCTCCGTTCCATAATAGTGGGGGCGTTTTTTTCCGACACGAAAATTAAGAAAAAATTGTGTTAAAGGAGTTAAGTAAAGAAAGAATAAAGTAGGAAAGGAAAAAGGTAGAGAGATTAAGAGAGAAGAAAGTAAGAGAGAGTAAAGTAAGTGAGAAGAAATGTGTTGAGTTTTACTAAAATAACAAAATGGCTCTATTACTATGGAACGGAGAGAGTAGTATACAACCAAGATTTGACAAAAGGAATGGATTGGAGCAACTCGTACACACATGTCAGCACATTTACGCAATTATACCATCAATGCAATAGTAACTATAAAATCATCATTTATAACCATTGTGCTGACTCTGAACCTCGTACAACAAAGCTAACTTGGGAGAGGACTTTATTGGTTGATGCCTCTATTTTTTCGATAGCTGGATCGTTTGTCCGATGCAAGTACCATTCCCTTACGATACTATACAAAAATATGAATCCGATGATGCCTAATGATACAACAACTACTATGATAATAACCGGAACAAGTGATTGCGATTGTGTTTCTGCACTGGGAGAGACAACCATTATAGATGCTCCATAGCTAAGTGCAATAGATGCGAGCGACACCCACATTGCAAACAAGGAGATGAGCAAGAAAAGAATGCGTCCAGATGGCTGTCGGGTTGTGATGAGGAAGATTGTGATGATTGATGAAACAAAGGCTGTGTTGTTAACACGAACAAACTGTTTGTATAGTTTGGGATGAGTATATGCCATCACTGCATCGCCAGCCTTGTGTGATGTCGTGTCTTCCTGCCACACCCCGCCTGGAGGGCTGATGGCGGCCTGGAATGCCATGGTCGCTATCAGGCCCACAACCACCATTGTCATGTCGCTCAGGTTGGGGAAGACCTTTGATATTTTCTTTGTTGATGGAATCTTCAAAAGTTTTTCTATTTCTGAATAGTTACTTATGTCGGGACTCTCTTTCCAAATTTGCAACGCTGTTTTTCCCATCGAATTGCGCGCCTGCTTCTCGATTTTAGTATCTTCCACCAAGTATCGGATGGTCTGAAATATTAAGGGATGGAATAGTAATTAGGAAAACCACTACTTAAATGCATAACTAGAAAATACGATTAGTTCACTATAAGAACGCTTTAGTTCACTATAAGAGCGATTTAGTTCACTACACGAAAGAGTGAACCAAAACGCCATTACAGTGAACTAAATCCTTCACGGATTAAATACTTCACTATAATGGTGTTTTTGTTTACTCCTTGTTTTCAAATTCATATTGTGAACTAAAACGTCCATATAGTGAACTACATCGTTTTGATCTAATGGCTGAGATTTGTTCTCTAGTCATGCACTTAATATTAGGTATATTTTGATCATTTCCCGGAAGGGATGATTTTAATAAAAAAAATTGGAATTTAAATCACTAATACTAGAATATAGAATCGGTGTTATTGTTGTCAATTGAAAGAAAATAAATATAAAAAATCACCAGTTGATTTAGGACGACATCATAAGAATTTTATCATGTTACCTGGGGTTGATTGAATCTAACCGCCAAATGCAAAATTGTGTCACCATCATCATTCTTTGCACAAACAAGCTCCCCCAACTTGTCCACCAAAAACTGCAAGGCTTCCAGCCGGTCGTGTTTGATGCACAAGTGCAACACGGTCTCTCCACGATGCACCCTCTCCATGGAAGGAGTTGAGTTAACTCGAAACATCTCCTCCAAGATACTGACACGCCCATTGACGGCTGCAACATGAACCGGGTTCATACCATGACAGTCTCGCCACCAGCATGTCTCAGGAGCTATTAATAACAATTTTGAGGCCGCAAAAATTCTCCCATTGGCCGCTGCGATGTGAAGTGGTGTCGAATTTTGGGAGTCTAAATCTCGAGCTAGCTGCCGGTGGGATCTCAACACGTCCACGATGTTTTCGTGCCCATGCATCGCTGCTAAGTGAAGCAGATTTCGTGAACATGCAAATGAAACTTCACCAACTTGTTTTGGATTCTCGACCAGCCATTTTTGCAATACTTCTTCATCTCCATATCTTACAACAGCATCATAGAGTTTCTTTTTTTCTGCCTCTTCAATCATTATTTCTCCCCAACTCTATTAAGGTTTTGAGATGTCGACTCATTTATATGGATATTCAAGCACACTAGACCAGACATGATTTTTATTTATTTTATTTTTATGACAGCCAACTACTCAGGTTGTTACATTGATTTCATCATTTACAAAAAAGATAATACTGTAGCTACAAAAAGGACGGATCATGCTAGATTGCTAGGACATTTTATTGATATTGCTGTAGTTAAGCACGCTTAATAATAAGAGACTAGCATTTTCATTGCCAGCATAGCATGCACTCTTAGTTAAACAAGAAAAAGGTATTTTTTTTGCTAAATTATCTAATCAATATTAGTCCACTTATAATTTCAAAAGCTGTTTCATTTTATATTTTTGTAATAATATTTTTATTTCGAACATTTATGATTTTAGGTTTCCTGATGATATTGTTTTTCATTTCATAAAATCATTTTAGCACAAAATAATTCATTAAGATGAGATTTAAGAAAGAACTAGTATCACACCTGTGTGATGCACGGTCCATTTTATTTTCTTAAACCTCCATTGGGAAAAACAATAAAATTCCAACCCCTTGATAAATGGACATGGTATTCTTTCAACTCTTAAAGAGTTAAGTTAAGATACCTAATTTATAAATATTTACGTTTAACTAAATAGGATTTTAAGTGGGAACGTATATGACTCATCCGGTTTAATTTGAATTTTCGCGGAGTGATAATATTGTGATTATTCATGGGCATTGCTGAATAAATGCATTGTTTATAGTAATGGATCTGGAAAATGAATCTCATCAAATCGGATACAATGAAAAATTAGCAATATATAAAATATTTTAATATTAAAAGAATACATTATAAAATTTTAATATCCTATTCGCCATAAAATTATAGAGTACCATAAAAAAAATTCTGATTCATCATTCGATAGCAAAAAATGAAAAATCTTCTTTAAATCAAAATATACTATAGATTAATAGGCTATGGGCCTAAAGGTTTTATTTGGAGTCCAACTACCTAAATCCATCTTCATCTCCTTCAGCCCAAAGATAATGGGTCAAATCATACTCCCGGTATAGTCTTTCTACGTCTCGCAAACGATCTCGGCCGGGTGGCTTCTTTTTTGGTAATTACCAGGAGTATCTACCGAGGCCCAAGAATTTAAAGCTGCTCTATACTCCTAAAAACACCTCTGATCATTTGATTAAGGATGTACGAGTCTCATACCACTCGACTACACCCCTTGGGTTGCCGAGTGGCTTCTTTCATCAACATTGTTTCAACTTCTTTAAAATTAAAAGTCACGTTCTTGTAACAAAGCTACAACATAATATACTCCCTCCTCCTATAAAAATATGTGCAATTTCCACTTTTTTAGTCCCACAAAAATATATTTCATTTTTGAAAAGTTATCCCAATTTATTACCCTTATATATCAATTTATTTACAACTTACACCAGCATTAAACACTACTTCCTTCGTCCCAAGATAAGCGAGTCGTATTCATTTTCAGGAATGTCCCACTATGAGTGAGTCATTTCTCATTTTAACAAAAAATTCAGATCTCTTTCCTTATTCTTTATCTATTTTATTCTCTTTTTACTTCTCTATTTTTTTCTCTCATATTTTACTCTCTTTGATTTAACTCTTTAAATGTCAATTTCTTAAATCTCGTGTCTAAAAGAATTGTTTCGTTTATCTTTGGACGGACAGAGTACTAATAATGTGTGACGCACTATCCACTAACACTACTTTAACTACCGTTCTCCTCATCTCTTTTACTTTATCAATTTTATCTTAATTCTCGTGTCTTATCAATTTTATTTACTACTACAAATTTGTCCATGTGTGACCCTCCCTCCATTGTTACAAATGTCTTAGTGAAATATGATATTCATTTTTTTATATCCTCTCCGTTTATGAAAAATAGACCATCGCCTATTATTTTTTTCATAAAAAATGGACCAAGTGTGAAAAATGACTGGACATTTATTATTTGACAGAATAAACACAACTAACAATATGGATCTCACGATCTATTAACACTACTTTCTTTTTACTTTTTTCACTTCTCTCTTATTTTACCAATTCCACATTAAAACCGTATCATTCATAATATGGTCTATTTTTCGTGGACGGATGGGTATTGGTTTTATAATAAAATGTGAATGAAGTGAGTTACTGAAATGGAAGACCTACATACCATTTATAGTAAAAATAAAGTGTGACTCTCATTGTAGGATGAACTAAAGTAGCAAAGTGTGACTCTTATTAGGACGGAGGGAGTAACATTTAATAATTTTGAAAAAATAGGTCAAAGTTGGAAATTAAATACTCTCTTTATTCCAAAAAAAATATCCTATTTTTTCATTTCGGTCCGTCCCACAATAAGAGTCATACTAGTATTTTACTTTTATTATAAGTGGTAAGTATGTCTCACATTCCACCAACTTATTTCACTCACATTTTATTATAAAACTCATGTATATATAAATGGAACCTATATTTCACTAATTTATTCAACTTATTTTTCGTTATCTTTCTTAAATCGTGTTATATTTAAATATGACTCATATTCTAGGACTCAAGGTGCAATGAATATCTAGTTTACAGAAACAGCACAATTGAATTTTGAGGGGCATGTGAATGACCAAAGATCAAATCTCATTACTTTTGTGTAGCTGTAACACTTCTCAGCATAAAAATGAGACTTTAGAAGGTAAGTTTCTAAGCAGCAGTGGATTAGGTCATCCCCTATCAGGTCACTCTACCCTGATTTAACACTGCTCAATACCAAAGAGTAATAAATATCTAACCAATGTCGGGTTAATATACGAGCTCGATAGTCGTGGGTGATGGGTCAATCCTGCCGAATAAATGCTACCGAGTAAATGCTATACAGCTGTAAAGCAAAAAAGCTCATTACTCCTAAGAGCTAGACGTATTTAATTAAATATTTTGGAAGGAAAAAAGTATTCTCTCTCAGTAAGTAAAAAAAAAAAAAGCGCTATGTAATGATATACTCCCTCCATCCTAATAAATATGAAATATTTGGTTTCCGACACAAGATTTTATGCAAGTGTTGTTTTGTAAGTTAATGAAGAGAGAGTAAAGTAAGAGAGAGGAAAAAGTAGAGAGAGTGATATTTCCATTTTAGGAAACGTTTCATTTTTAGTGGGACAACCTAAAAAGGAAAACGTTGCATTTCTAATGGGACAGAGGGAGTAGGTTTTAATACTCCATCCGTCCCAATAAATATGAAACGTTTGCTTTTCGGCGCAAGATTTTATGTAGTGTTGTTTTGTGAGTTAAAGAAGAGAGAGTAAAGTAAGAGAGAGGGAAAAATAGAGATAAAATTATTTCTATTTTAAGAAACGTTTCATTTTTAATGGGACAACCCAAAAAGGAAAACGTTTCATTTCTAATGGGACAGAGGGAGTATAAAATTAGTAAAATAAGGCAGAACGAAAAAAAGTAAAAGAGAAGTAGTGTTAGTGGAATATTGGGTCTATATTATTAGCAAGAGAGAAGGGGAAAATGTAAGAGAGAAGTTGTTGAATTTTTTTTTTAAATGTGCTCTATTTTTCATGGACAACAAAAAATGACAAATATGTCCTATTTTTCGTGGACGGAGGAAGTACTCTCTTTGTCCCAATTAAGTTGTGTCGTATTCTTTTTTGGTATGTTACAATAAAATTGAGTCATTTCTTTTTTCCAGGAAAAAAAAAACATCCAATCACTTTTAATTTGTTCTACTCCATCAACTACTTTACTCTCACTTTATTTTTCATACTCTCTCCGTCCCATAAAAGTATATGTACTTTCCATTTTCGTTCGTCCCACAAAAATATGTGCATTCAATTTTTGAAAAGTTATACCCCCTCTGTCTCATTAGAAATGAAATATTTTCCTTTTTGGTATGTCCCATTAAAAATGAAACATTTCTAAAAATGGAAACAACACTCTCTCCACTTTTTCTTCTCACTTACTTTACTCTTTCTTCATTAACTCACAAAACAACACTACATAAAATCTCGTGCCGAAAATGAAATGTTTCATATTTAATGGGACGGAGGAAGTACAATTTAATAATGTGGGTTCCATTATCTAGTAATACTACTTTAACTATCATTCTCCTCCTTTCTCTTATCATACAATTCTCTCTATCTCTCTTATTTTATCAATTTTATCTTAATTAAGGTGTCATGCTCATTGTCCATATATTTATGGGACGGAGGAAGTATTTTATTTATCTCTCTTACTTTTTAACACAATTTCTTAATTTTTTTCTCAAAAATTTTGACTTAATTTAGTTGAAACTGAAGGAGCCTAAAGTACTATGAACACTTGACTAATGTAGTCCACACATCCCACAAACTTATCTATGTAAGAAAAAGAATAAGGGAAAAGCCATCACTTAATAGAGTTGCATCAAATGGAGAAAATGAAGCTCTATGATGCTGCAAAAATTGGAGATGTAGCAACATTGCAAGATTCCCTGCAAGCAGATCCGAATATTGTCGGTGAAGTTTCATTTGAACGTTCACGAAATGTTCTACACATAGCAGCGATGTATGGGCAAGAAAGCATCGTTGAGGCCTTGAAAGTGCACGAGCAGTTAGCTCGGGATTTAGACTCACAAAATTCGACACCACTTCACATTACAGCAGCACAAGGGAGTGTTGAAGTAGCCTCAGTATTGTTGTCAATGGCCCACGAGACTCTCTGGTGGCGAGACTGTCATGGTCTGAACCCGGTTCATATTGCAGCCATCCATGGTCGTGTCGATATCTTGGCCATGCTGCTTGAATACAACTTATCTCCGGCTATGGAGAGGGTGCATCGTGGGGAAACAGTGTTGCACTTGTGCGTCAAACACGATCAACTGAGGGCATTGAAGTTTTTGGCGAGAAAGGTGGGGGAGCTTTTGTGTGCAAAGGATGATGATGGCGAGACAATCTTGCATTTGGCGGCGAGGTGCGATCATGTTAAGGTAACCATCTAAATAACTTTTTATTTTATTTATTTACTTCATTTTAAGTGCACTCTATTTGTTTATGAAAAATAGCTTTGGTAATGAATGGTACTCCCTCCGTCCCATAAAAATTGAGTCGTATTCCTTTTTAGTCCGTCTCATTTCCTTTTTTAACTAAAGACAAAACATCTAATCACTCTTATTTTATTCCATCATTTACTTTACTCTCTCTTATCTTTCCTACTTTTTTCATCTCTCCTATTTATTTAATATAAATTCTTAATCTCCGTGCCCAAAAGTTTTGTCTCAATTTTTATGGGACGGAGGGAGTATAAATTTTTATGCAAAATTACTAAAATAAAAGAGAGATAAAGAAGGAAAATGACTAAAGTTTTGTTAGTAACACAGAATATGAATTAATTTTAGTAGATTGAGTGGAAAAAACAAGACTATTTCTTATAGACGAGAGTATTAGTTATGCAGCAATAATGTCGTATATTCCCACCACCGTGTCTTAATTAATTGAGACTTTTTTTATTTATTTTGGTAGTACATAATTAAAGAAAATAATACTCCCTCCGTCCCACTTTAGGAGTCCGGGTTTACTACTTTTGGGTGTCCCATTTTAGGAGTCCCGGTTGGAATATTCCATAATTGGTAATAGGTCTCACATTCCACTCACCTTTTTCCACTCACATTTTATTATAAAACTAATATATAAAAGTAGGACTCACATTCCATTATCTTTTTTCACCAACCTTCCTTTATATTTCTTAAAACTCGTGTCAAACTCCACCGGGACTTCTAAAGTGGGACGGAGGGAGTACTGTACTAATAATATCTATTGAGTTACGAAAATAAAACAAATAAGTGAAAAGAGATCAAAATCTCATCCAAATGAGAATGTAGAATAGATTACATGTGCTGATTTTGGTCAGAAAGAGAAATAACACTGTCAAAATCACAGATCATCAAATACTTGGTGGATGATACAAAAATAAAGAAGCAGACACGAAATTCCTTGGGCAAAACAGCACTGCAAATCTTCACCGACAGCCAACACACAAGTAGTCGGCAGTCACAAGTGGAATTACTTTTGAAGATTTCGTCAACACAAAAAATTTCCAAGGTCTTCCCTGACCTGACCGACATGACAATGGTGGTGGTCGGCCTGATAGCCGCAATGGCATTCCAGGCTGCTGTCAGCCCCCCAGGCGGGGTGTGGCAGGAAAACACGACAACACACAAGGCCGGCGATGCAGTGATGGCATCTACTCATCCCAAATTATACAAACAGTTTGTTCGTGCTAACACCACAGCTTTCGTTTCATCAATCATCACAATCTTCCTCGCCACAACCCGGCAGCCATCTGGACGCATTCTTTTCCTGCTCATCTCCTTGTTTGCAATGTGGGTATCACTCGCATCTATTTCACTCAGCTACGGAGCTTCTATAATGTTCGTCTCTCCCAATTTGGAAACGGAATCACTTGTTGTTCTTATTATCATAGTGGCGGTTGTGTCACTAGGCATCATCGGGTTCATTTATGTGTATAATATCATCCGGGAACGGTGCTTGCACCGGATGAGTGATCACCATACAACTATCAAATGGTTGAAGAATTTGACCGGTGAACTCTTCTCCCGATTTGGCCACGTTGTACGACCGGAGGCTTCTATAACCCCGCGAGCGTGACCATACCTTTGCAAAATCTAGAAGACTTGTTATGTGTTTTTTTTGCACAGTTCACCAACATGTTGGTTATCTCTTCTCATCCAAGTGCATACTAAGTCTAAACTAAATAATCCCAACCGTTCCGTGTCATACTGCCGCCCCAAGCAAAAGTGGGGGCAAGTACACATGGCCTTTTCTTATTGGTTTAATAACTTTAAATAATTTTAAATTTTATTTTTGCTTTTTAATTATTTTTTTTATTAGTACTTGAATTATGTCATGAAGTATATATATATTTTTTGGTGATGTAAAAAATTTGACATATATTTCTACATTACGGATTTACATTTTAAATCTCGAACATTTTGTGTATTTTAATTTTTAATTTATTTGTGTATATTATTGTGTTGTAATTCAATAATATAAATGTGTTATAATTTTTATATGAATTTTTTAATATATTTGAATAAATTATAAAATTTATATGAATTAAAAATATATGAAAAAGAAAATATTTAATAGAGTTGAGTTTGGGATATTGGTGGAAGTAAAAGTTTAATAAGTTGGAGGTTGTATATGTGGATGAGTGAGAAATGAATATTTATTAAAAAGTTGATTGAGGTTGGGTTAGTTGAAGGTTACTGATGAGGATTCAACCCACTATTCTTTTTTTTCTCAAAATCTGTGCTCATAATAAGAGTGACTTATATTGTGGGATGGAGGGAGTCTTACTACATTCGTCCCATAATAGGAATCATATTTGGTGTACATGAATTTTAAGAAATGTAAAGATAAGTGGGTTGAATAAGCTAGTAAATTATGAATCCCGCTTATATAAATTTATTAGTTTTATAATAAAATATGAATGAAATAAATTGATAGAATGTTAAGCCTAGTTATTATTATTATGCTAAAAGTGAAACATAGGTGTATTATACATTAATATAGGAGCCCAAAAGCAAGAGTTGGAACAACTCGTCGACACTTAAAAAAAAACACATTTACTAAATGCACGCACGCACAATAAGTAAGACACACATGACTTGTTAAAAATTTGGGCTTCCGTATGATTAAGAAGAGACTCGTTTGAAAGATCCATAGCCGTTGCAAAGCAATTCTAGCAATTTCACCGTTTACTTCTAGATGGATCGAGGTACGCTTTCACTCTACAGTTTATGCTCCTTCTCTATCATTCTCGGTTAATTATCATAGAGAGCTTTATGTGATTGTTCATACAATTATCCAACATGACTATCAACTGATCATGATCTACCTTGCAATTTGGATGAGAAGAGTTGCAAAGAAAACCAAACGGCTGTTAAAGTCTTCAAAGAAAACACATATTGACTCTTCTAGTTTTTTGGCCCCGACGATAGTAAAACGCGGCCAACATTGTTAATGACTCTATCGCTTGATGTATGAGATCGCGGAAGAGCTGTATCACGACGTAAGATCCATTCCCGTATAATACTATACACATATATGAATCCAATGATGCCTAGCCAACGACTACTACGATGATGATTCGGGTAATTTGGGTATACCCGATCGGATATCGGGTTATCCGATGTATCGATAATTCAAAAATCATATACCCGAACCCGATCTCGAAATCCAAAAAATCGGATATCGGATATCCAATTACCCAATATTTTCGGGTTCGGATATCGGGTATCCAATACCCGATATTCATTTTGACACTCCTACTATAAATGGTAAGTAGGTTTTCACTCACGTCACTCACATTTTATTATAAAATCAAGAGTAAAGGCCAAATGTGGTCCCTAACATATGACCGTTTTATCAATTTGGTCCTTAACATTATCATTTTGATTATTTGGTCCCTCACAAATAAACTCGGACCCGAATCGGTCCTCACTTAACAAAACCGTCAAAAAATTAGATGGTGATTGCAATTTGACTATATTAAATTACTAATGGTAATTAATTATACCTAATTATAATTCTTAATTCCTATTAAATTACAAATTATTCATTTCATTTTGCAACTGATATTATCTTTTTTCCAATTTTGCTAATAGGAAAAGAATTATAATTAGGTATAATTAATTAACATTAGTAATTTAATATAGTCAAATTGCGGTCATCGTCTATTTTTTTACGGTTCTGTTAAGTGAGGACTGATTCGGATCCGAGTTTATTTGTGAGGGAACCAAATAATAAAAAGATAATGTTAAGGACCAAATTGATAAAACGGCCATATGTTAGGGACCACATTTGGCCTTTTACTCTAAAATCAATATAAAAAAGTGGGTCTCATATTACATTAAAATTTTCCAACTCACAATTCTTTACTTTCTTAAAATCTGTTTCCACAATAAGAGTAACTCAATAAGAGTAACTCTTATTGTGGGACTGGGGGAGTACTACTACATTCGTCCCATATAGGAATCACAATTGGTGTATACATGAATTTTAAAAAAGGTAAAGAAAAGTGAGTTGAATAAGTTAGTGAATTATGAATATCATTTATATAAATATATTAGTTTTATACTCCCTTCGTCCCATAGTAGATGTCACACTTGGGAGATGGCACGAGATTTTAGGAGATGTTAGTTTGTATGTTAAGTGGTGGGAGAAAATATAATTTGATAATTGATGTGAAAGAGAACTTTTTCTAAAAGAGGAAATGTGACATCTTTTGTGGGACAAACTAAAAAGGAAAGTGTGACATTTATTATGGGACGGAGGAGTAATAAAATATGAGTGAAATAAATTACTAATAGAATGTGAAGTCCACTTGTTATTTATGGTAAAAGTGAAATATAGGATAATTGTACATGAATATAGGAGCCCAAAAGCAAGCATTACACACTTGAAGCATTAGAAATGAGTCGACACTTAAAAAGCACATTTACTAAATACACGCACGCACAATAAGTAAGACACACATGACTATCAACTGATCATCATCTACCTTGCAATTTGGATGGGAAGAGTTGCAAAGAAAACCAAACGGTTGTTGAAGTCTTCAATGAAAACACATATCGACTCTTCTAGGTTTTGGGCCCCGACGATCGTAAAACGCGGCCAACATTGTTGATGACTCTATCGCTTGATGTATGAGATCGTGGGAGAGCTGTATCGCGACGTAAGAACCATTCTCGTATAATACTATACACATATATGAATCCAATGATGCCTAGTGACACAACGACGACTACGATGATTACAGGAACAAGTGATTGTGTTTCCATATTGGGAGAGATGACCATTATAGAAGCTCCGTAGCTGAGTGCAATAGATGCGAGTGATAGCCACATTGTGAACAAGGAGATGAGTAGGAAAACAATGCGTCCGGATGGCTGTCGGGTTGTGATGAGGAAGATTGTGATGATTGCTGAACCGAAAGCTATGGTGTTAGCACGGACGAACTGTTTGTATAGTTTGGGATGAGTTGATGCCATCACTGCATCGCCGGCCTTGTGTGATGCCGTGTGTTCCTGCCACACCCCGCCCGGGGGGCTGACAGCAGCCTGGAAGGCCATGGTGGCTATCAGAACCACCACCACCATTGTCGTGTCGGTCAGGTTGGGGAAGACGTTTGATATTTTTTGTGTTGATCGAATCTTCAAGAGTTTTTCCATGTCTGAGTAGCGAGGTGTGTGTGGGATCTCATTCAAGATTTGCAGGGCTGTTTTGCCCAAGGAATTATGTGCCTTCTTCTCTATATAAGGTTGCTTCACCAAGTATCGGATGGTCTGAGATTTTGATAAAATTCTAGTTATTTAGTTATACGAAAAAATGAGTTGAATAAGTTAGTGGAATATGGATATCACTTATGTATATTGGTTTATAAACAAAATGTGATTGAAATAAGTTGGTGGAATGTGGGGTCTACTTATCATTTATGGTAAAAGTAAAATAGGACTCTTATTATGGGACAGACTGAAATGGTAAAACAGGACGCTTATTGTGGGACAGAGGGAGCTTCATCCCGGAATAGGAGTCCTATTTAGTTATGGCACGAGTTTTAAGAAATGTAAAGAAAAGTGGTTTGAATAACTTTGTGGAATATGAGTCTCACTTATATATATTAGTTTTATAACAAAATGTGAGTAAAATAAGTTGGTGGAATGTGGAGTCTATTTACCATTTATGGTAAAATGAAATAGGACTATTATTGTGGGACGGACTAAAATAGCAAAACAAGACTGACTCTTGTTATAGGATGGAAGGAGTAATTAAATACTTGAATTCAAATTACAAAGAAAAGAAAAGCGTTGGTGTTACCTGGAGTTGATTAAATCTAACAGCCAAATGCAATACTGTCTCGCCATCATCATCCTTTGCACACACAAGCTCCCTGAATTTCTCCACCAAAAACTTCAACGAAACCAAACGATTGTATTTGATGCACAAGTGCAGCACGGTCTCTCCGCGATGCACCCTCTCCACAACAGGAGATGAGTTGGTTTCAAGCAGCTTTTGCAAGATATTGATATGTCCATTGACGGCTGCAATATGAAGCGGGTTCATATTATGACAGTCTCGCCACAGGCATGTTTCAGGGGCCATTGATATCAATTTTAAGGCTACATGAAGACTCCCTTGTGCAGCTGCAATGTGAAGTGGTGTCGAATTTTGTGAGTCAACATCTCGAGCTAGCTGTCGGTGGGAACTCAACACCTCAACGATGCCTCCTTGCCCATGCATCGCTGCTATGTGTAGAACATTTCGTGAGCGTGCATATAAAACTTCACCAGCAAGATTCGGTTCTTGTTGCATCAAATCTTCCAATGTTGCTACATCTCCATTTTTTGCAGCATCATAGAGATTCTTTGTCGTAACCTTTGCTGCCATCATTCTATTTTGTTTTGGTTTCTCTCTAATTTTCTCCTTACACACATAAGCTTTTGTGTGATATTGACGCATATATATAGAACATATATATGTATATTCAATATTAGAAATGAACCACTCACCCCCTTAAAATTCCTCATAATATGGAAAGGCACTTATATAAATGAGACATGATCGATCTTCATCAAGTCACATGGGACAAGAAGAGATTTTTAACACGCTCCAGCATATACCGTATAAATTACAAGAGATGAGAGATAAAGAAATTCATCATCGACTTACGCACACTTAAATACAATATTAGAATTGGTCACTCAAGAACACCTTAAAAAGTCTCTTATTGGGTAGGATTGTCCACACTTATATAAATGAGATAGGATTATCACCAATTCGATATAGGCCAAGATTTAAGAAATTTTTAACAAACAAACTCACTAGACGAGACTTTATATTTGTTTTTTAAGACATCCAACTACTCCGGTTGTTACCGACCGTTTTGGTGCAATTTATTGTTAGATTAGTAGTTAATGTTAATTTCTTCTCAAAAACATAATAATGTAGCTACACACATGACGGATAATACCTAGTTACATTTTCTTAGTATTTCAATAGCTAGCATGCCACTTCATCTTTTTAAACGTTTGAAAAGTAGTTACGCGGACCCTAATTAATAATAATATATGTTTTGACTGATTAAATTATGAACATATATGATGTGACCTAGATAGATGGTACAGAATTATATATATGCACTCGTTCTGTTCATTAAGTACTTGCCAATCTCTGATTTTGACACAAATTTTGGTCTCACTTTTATCGAGTTTCAAGTAATTAATTTTTCTCGCATTACAAGAAAACACTCTCTTGACAAAATATGGTGTCATTAATTATAGCTTTAAATTTTATGATTAATTTGCTTAGCGATACAATTGTCAATGGTTTACTACCGTCGTGCTAAGCTTTGTTAGTCCAAAAGCTCGATAAAAATTTTATCCAGCTTTCGTCAGTCCAAAAACTAGTGATGCATACAACAATTTAACAACGCCACATTCCGTCGTCTATTTTAAGGAATTTTGACTAAATTTTATATATGTTTCCGTCATTATGGGGTCGCAAAATATGAAATGATTTGTTTCATACTCCTACATTATTTATCCGATAATAAATTGTTGGCCTGACCTGGGGCAGGACCCAGCCTATCGGAAAAATGAACGAGCTTTGGTTAAATTCATTGGATGAAGGAGGCTTCAACTTGACAACTATAATTACAATGATTAGTGTTCTATTAGTTAATTAGTCTAAGGATGCCATTCCTAGTAAAATTTTAAGTCTAAGGACGCCACAAATTAATCATTTGTTTTTATTTGATGATATATAGTGGTGGCTGTGTTACTATATATGGAATCATCGGATTCTTATTTGTGAATAATACTGTACAGGAATGGTACCTTCACTGGACGAGCAATCACCATACAAGCTCTCCATGGATTAGAGATGCCGACGGACGGATACACTCCTCTCCCTAGTTCATCCGATTCTACGAATTTCGGCTAAGACATCTAACCAAAGTCTACAAAATTTTGGTACGGGTTTTAATGCAAAATTAGTAAAGTAAGAGAGAGAGAGAAAAGATAATTAAAGTATTGTTAGTGGAGAAATGGTCCTACTCCACTAGAGTGAAAAGAGTTATCAGAATTAGAAAGTGCATATTTTTATGAGACGGACTAAAAAGAAAATAGTGCATACTATTGTGAGACGGTTTGCAAAGTCTAAAAGAGTCATTACCTGTTTTCTTTGGAGAGTTAACCATCCTAATGAATGGTAGATCATCACTTTATAGTTCTCCACTTCTTCTCATTTTGAACATTGTGTGTCTAATTTATTTTGCATGAGTTTTTGTTTTAGTAAATGTGCTTTCGTGACTTCTAGTTGTGTCCTTTGGTCAAAACATTGCACACAAAATTTGGTAGTACAAGTTTGGTAAGTCTTCGACAAATTACATTTAAAAAAAGTCATTGATTCGAGTTTTTATCATGGAAAAAATAAATTAACAAAAGAACAGAGTTTAAATGGAATCATAGTCTGATGAGAGCATCTGAAAGAGACAATTTATTTAATTCTATTACTTACAAAACTTGTAAGTCAAAAAAAAGACCATTGTTGTTTTAAAAGTTAAACCTATTCCATATAGTACATAAGGGTCATGTTATAGCTAACTATCTTAATTTGATAACTGACAATTATGTCAATATTCTACGTTATGAATGTCAATGCGACATAATGGGTCCCATTCTTCTACCTTTTCTCGGAAGTCGGTGACTATTCATAGCTATTACCTTAACACCAAAGAAGAGTTCGACCCAATGCTTTAGTTATGTCCTAGTTGATCCATTTGTATGTCAACTAAATGTAATTGACATACGCATGTCTTTTGTTGTCATCAATATTTACATGTCAACAGAAGACATATGTATGTCAACTACATTTAGTTGACATACAGATATGATCAGTTGACTTCTATAACATAGGTTGTTGAATTATCAATTTAAGATAGTTATCAACCGTTATATCCTTACTATATAATGTGTCCGTATGCTCCCTCTATCCACTATCAATAATAATGGAAATTACGAATTTTAATAGTTACTACCTCCGTCCCCCAAATTTTGCTACACATTGACCCGACACGGGTTTTAAAAAATGTAATGGAAAGTGAGTTGAAAAAGTTGGTGGGATGTGGGTCCTACTTTTAAAGTATTGGTTTTATAATAAAATGTGAGTAGGAATGAGTTAGTGAAATATGGGGTCCACTACCAAAATGGTAAAAGTGAAGTGTATCAAATTTTCAGGGACGGACCAAAATAGTAAACTGTATCAAATTTTCACAAATGGAGGTAGTAATAAATATGAGAGAAAACTTATGTAGAATGAGACTGATCATTTTATTCAAAGATAGAAATTTACTACTACTACTATAATGTCACTAATGTTTATGAATAAAAAAAACAAGACCATTGATTGTAGAATGATGTTGAGACATAAATAAACTTTTACACAAATAAGACTCAACGTATTTATTACTCGATTCCGCCTTCCGCGTAACTACTTACCAAAAGTTAAAAACATGAAGTGGCATGCTAGGTATAGAAATACTAATAAAATGTAGTAGCTAGTAAGAATCCATACATTTGTTTTAGATTTAGTAAATGGTAATCATGAAGAAATCAATATAAAATTGGTAATTACTGTATATCGCATTTGACTACACATTAATCTAACAATAAAAATTGCACCAAAACCGGCCGGCAACAAATGGAAAGTCTTGTGTCGTGTGTGTGAATATCCATATATATGAGTCCACATCTCACAAACTCAATAGAGTTGGAAAAAATGGTTCCCGAGTCAATAAAAATGAAGCTCTATGATGCT
Organism: Salvia hispanica; assembly: GCF_023119035.1. Lineage (NCBI taxonomy): Eukaryota > Viridiplantae > Streptophyta > Magnoliopsida > Lamiales > Lamiaceae > Salvia > Salvia hispanica. The sequence continues at coordinate 49,190,484 of NC_062965.1, read as the reverse complement.
GCAAAAAATGGAGATATAGCAACATTGGCAGAATTGCTGCAACGAGATCCGAATCTCGTTGCTGAAGTTTTATATGCACGCTCGCGCAATGTTCTACACATAGCAGCGATGCACGGGCAAGAAAGCATCGTTGAGATGCTGAAATTCCACGCACAGCTAGCTCGAGATTTAGACTCGCAAAATTCGACACCACTTCACATTGCAGCTGCGCGTGGGAATGTCGCAGTAGCCTCAAGACTGTTATCAATGGCCCCTGAGACACTCTGGTGGCGAGACGTTCATGATATGAACCCGGTTCACATTGCAAGCATGTGTGGTAATGTTTTAATCTTAACAGAGCTGCTTCGCCTCGATCATTCTCCTGCTATGGAAAGGGTGCATCGTGGACAGACCGTGCTGCACTTGTGCATCAAACATCGCCATAAGGCAGCCTTCGACTTTTTGTTGCCGAGGTTGGGGGAGCTTATTTGTGCCAAGGATGATGATGGCGAGACAATATTGCATCTGGCTGTTAGGTGCAATCGACTTACGGTAACCACCCTAATAGTTTTTTTTTTTTTTTATTCTATGTATACTAGTTTTAAGTAGCAATAATTCATATAATAAGAATATCACATAGGACCAGTGGCAGATGCAGGAGTTCGCGACTGAGGGGTCCAAATTAATATAAATAATGGCAGAGTATTTTTGACGTTTACTTTATCACAAGTAGTTGTGGCATGAGTAAAAGGAAGTTGTGACATATATAGATTATAGTGAATGACAAATGTTAAAAAGGTGACAATTACTAGATATACATATGATCGTTAAAATTAGTTCAAAAATGGGAAGGATTAACAAATAAAAAAGTATTGCAAAGTGAGTGGTATATTTAAAAAATAATAACTTGACTATTTGAAAAAAAATGAGAATTGTTAACAAAATGAAAAAAAAAATATTGCAAAGTGTGTAAACTTTAAAATTAATAGCTTGTCTTTATTGCAAGTGTGTATAATTTGAGATTAATAGTTTGTCCTTGTCTATTTTATAAAAAAGAGAAGTGTTGGCAAAATTTTACTCCCTCCGTCCCGTTTAAGATGACACGTTTTCCTTTTTAGTTTGTCCCAACTAAGATGACACATTTCCTTTTTTGGTAACTTTCTCTCTCCAATTAATACACTCAACCACTTTTTCTCACTCCTATTAAAATATTCATCTTTCTTTATCTCTCTACTTTAATAGTTACACCCACTTTCTCTCTCTCTAATTAAACACTTTAACCAATAACTCCTAAAATCCCGTGCCGGCTAAGCAATGTGTCATCTTAGCCTGGACGGAGGGAGTATAAAAAAAGAGTAGTGTTGACTAAACAAAAGAGCTAGAAATTTCGACCACTTGTGTCTGCCGCTTTATACTTATCCTTTGTGAACCTAATATATACTCCCTCCGTCCCTGATTAATTGTCACTCTTTGACCAGACACGGATTTTAAGAAATGTAACGAAAAGTTGGTTGAAGAAGTTAGTGGAATGTGGGACCCACTTTTTAATATTGGTTTTATGATAAAATGAGTGAAGTGAGTTAGTGGAATGTGAGACCTATTTACCATATATGGTAAAAATGAAGTGTGGCAATTACTGAATGTCGGAATGAAATGGAAAAGAGTGACAATTAATCGAGGACGGAGGGAGTATATAGGTAAAGATATAAAAGTTGGGGTTCCATGGGACTCCAAGGCTCCATGTAGGTCCGCCTCTACGTAGGGCTTTTCAATTGTCATATTTACTTGTTACTGAAGGGTCATATCTTATAGTATTAATTATCTCTTGTTCGGTTGTTGTTTTTTTTTTTTTTTTAAGTTTAGCCTGTATTTTGGCATATCTCAATATTATACATATCACCTTCACCCTTATGACTAGTTTAATTTGATCGAAATCTAAGTTGATCAAAGACTTGGTGGAGCGTACACAAATAGATCCGCAGACGCAGAATTCTTTGGGCAAAACAGCGCTGCAAATCTTGATTGAGAGCAAACCAGACATAAGTCGTGATCATATACAGATGCTAAAACCTTTAAAGATTCCATCAACAAATAAAATATCAAAGGTCTTTCCCAACCTGAGCGACACGACAATGGTGGTGGTGGTCCTGATAGCCACCATGGCGTTCCAGGCCGCCATCAGCCCCCCTGGCGGGGTGTGGCAGGAAGACACGACATCACACAAGGCTGGCGATGCAGTGATGGCATCATCTCATCCAAAACTATACAAACATTTTGTTCGTGCTAACAACACAGCCTTCGTTTCATCAATCATCACAATCTTCCTCATCACAACCCGGCAGCCATCTGGACGCATTTTTTTCCTGCTCATCTCCTTGTTAGCAATGTGGGTATCGCTCGCATCTATTTCCGTTAGCTATGGAGCTTCTATAATGGTCGTCTCTCCAAATACAAAAACACAATCACTTGTTGTTCTTATTATCATAGTGGTGGTTGTGTCACTAGGCATCATCGGATTCATATTTGCGTATAATATTATCCGGGAATGGTACTTGCGCAGGACGAGCGATCACCATACAGCTCTCCAGCGATTAGAGACGCCGGCGGATACACTCCTCTCCCTAGTTGACGTGATTTTACGGACGTCGGATAGGCCATACTAGCTAGCGTGGCCATGTTATACCTTTGCAAAGTCTAAAAGAGTCATTATCTGTTTTCTTTGGAGAATTTACCATCCAAATGCGTGATATATCATCACTTTATATATAGTTCTCCTCCTTATGTGCGTAGTTTATTTATTATATGTGCTTTCAAGTGTTATCTAGTTGTAAGGCCTACAATAGCTGAATGATGTATTATTAAGCTAAACAGTCAATTATGTGTGTGTTTGGTTTATTTCTTCTATTAAGTCATTTTCCTAAGTTACAATAAGCATTTTCAAATTTTGCACCTAAAGCCATCAATTTTAACCAAATTTTAAAGCATTTTCGTGCCCATGCATCGCTGCTAAGTGTAGAAGATTTCGTGAACACGCAAATGAAACTTCACCAACAAGATTCGGATTCTCGTCCAGCCATTGTTGCAATATTTCTTCATCTTCACTTCTTACAACAGCATCATAGAGTTTCTTTTTTTCTGCCTCTCCAATCGTTCTTTCCAGTTTTTCAGACACACTAGACCAATTTTTTTTTATGACAACCAACTACAATTATATTGAGATAGGATCTAAAATGACCAATTTTATATCGATTTCATCTTAGATTGTCGTTTTCAAAAAGATACAATGTAGCTACAAACATGACGGATCATGCTAGGTATACATTTTATCAATGTTGTAATAGTGAAACATGGAAAACAAGATACTAACATTTTCAATTTTTAATTTCTAACATACTATGCAATTTAGTTCAACAAGAAAAAGACATTGTACTTTAAGCGAACATAATAGATTAATTAAGCCACTTGAAACCTAGCTCCAGCCAGAAAAACAATAGTATACTAAAATTCATACCCCTTGATAAATGGATAGCTAGGCTCAACATAAGATACATAATTTATGAATATTTATGTATAAGGAAATGGAGTTTTAAGTTAGACTATATGACTCATCCGGCTTAATCCGAATTTTACGTGGAGTGATAATATGGTCCAACTGGTCGTTAAACTCATTATGATTATTCATGGGTATTGCTGAATAGATGCATTGTCTATAGTGACTAGATATTGTAAATGAATCTCCTGAAATCGGACTTACTAAAAAATTAGCAATAAATATAAAATATTTAAAAATTAATAAAAATACATTTTAATTTAAGTCGGGAAGTCTATAATGTTACTATTAGACATAAAATTGTAAAGATTACAATTTATTTTCTGATTTATTATTCGACAGCATAAATGAAAAATCTTCTTTAAATTAAAATTGTTTTCTACTCCCTCCGTCCCCAAATAATATGCACATTGGGTTCGACACACGTTTTAATGCAAAATTGGTAAAGTAAGAAATATGTAGAGAGCACTACAAAAAACTTGCTATTTAGTGACGGATAATTCTGTCACTAATCGGTGTAATTTCTTCACTTCAGAGGTTAAATAAAAGTAAGTTTCAGCAGATTCATTATTAAAAAACTTGTCAATAAAAAATATTAGTGACGGATTTGTCCATCGCTACAGCTATTAATCCACCCAATAATGGAAAACATAGGTCGCTTTAGTGACAGAATATTCTGACATTATTTAGTGACTAGCGCTTTTAAGTCATATTTCTGTCACTAGTTGTTGAGCTAGCAGCCGCCCACTACTAAAAAATCATCATTTCATCACACTTAAAAATGTCAGCATATATAATTTTTTGTTACATTTCATCTATAATTACAGTTGGTGCAAGTGCATTAACAAAAGATTTAATAAGAGATTAAGTGTAAAGATAAAGCTTCTAATACTTCATCTGAAAACGTAATGTAAAACTACTTGTAGTGTCACTCGAGAGTGTGATAAGACGTAATCTGAGATTACACTATCTTACTACACGTGAAAATTTACAAAATACCACCTGTGAATAGTTCTAATTACATCCCCACCCCCTGATCGTATGTAATTTACATTTGTCACCTACAAATTTCCATAATTTACATATTGATCCTTCAAATATTAAAAAAACATAATTTCATCCTTTAAAAGCTTAAAATTTACATTTTTTAATATGTAATTATTTTTGTTACTTCCAATTAGTACAAAATACATAACAAACTATTATTAAAAATCCAACAAACTTTTATCAACAAATCATCTAAATAAAATATAAAATTCGAATATATAAAAATCCAAAGTATTTCAAAACTCTAAACATGCATTCCAACAATGTGAAATGTCAATTCATTTTCTTCTTAAACTATGTGACCATACTAGTACAGACTATAATTAAATCTGTGAGCCTCTTCTTCCTACTTGTCCAAAGAACAAGTTCCTCTGCAACGTGCCCTGAAAAAAAATTAAAAATTTTAAATTACTATCATGAGTTGAAAAGTTACATGTGTTCTATAGAATAAAACCTTAAGTAAATAAACTTCCTAGAACAAATTTATTAACACTGAAAGAAACACTAAACAGAAAAGCCTTAGTTAATAGTGTTAAATATCTAAGGGCTTAACAATATAAAACATTGTAGTCACAAATAAAACTTATAAAATAAAAAGTAGGACGTAACATGAATCAGTAATACAAGTAACATAATTAAAAGCATAAACCAAGATTGATCATGTAATCATTATAATTAGTTAACTAATTAACAATAGATTACCTTGAATCCATATGTAAATCAACAAATTGCCACTACTCAATAGGCGTCACCTACATATATAAGTTGAAAATATACTTAGAATCAAACTAAAATGCATTTGGTAATTATATAGTAGCAATAAATAATAGATAGAGAATACCAAGGAACATGGCCAAGCAACCGTATCACCAATTGTTTGGGAAAGCTCTTGAAAGTTGTCGTAAGGCCTAATCAATTGTTCCTTCGGCTCAATCACAACTTTAACACTAATTTCACACCAATTCAATCCTAACATTTGTCCCCCAACCTTTTTATTTGGATCAATGCTCTGAATAAATCCTTTAGCAACGATTTTCTGTGTGAAAATACTTCTAAAAGAAACATATTTTCCAACCTCCAAGAAACAAAAATAGATAAATAAGCATTTTAAATCTCTCTATATATAGGACTATGATATATATATTTCAGAACTGTAAAAAAAATAAAGATACCTCATAAGTTTGAGCCGTCGTAGAACGTAGTGAAAGAGATTCGGATGCTATCGCATTTGGCCTTGTGTCTGCTTGTGAAGCACAAGGTCTTTGTTGTGCTCCAAGCATTGCCTCTAGTCGTGCATTTTTTTCTCTGTACTCACTTAGTAAACGGTCTGATGTGTTTATAGGAGTCCCATTCCATACATCTGAGGGACACACTCCTTGGCCCATCATTCTTACTTGACCAGGTTTGTCCTTCCCTATAACTTGGGCAAATATATCATTTGGAGCGATTACATCTTCAGAATGTTCAGATAGTTGATCCCTACATTCTGCCATAGCTGCCTGTTTATATAACAAAAATTAATGTATAGATTAAAATTAGTACATAATAAATTTGATATAATGAACATATCAATAACACATACAATTTTACTCGAGACAGCGTCACTTGAGTTTCCATTTGAAGAAACAAAGCACGAACGAAATAGTTGAGCACGAGTTGGGCATCGTCCTTGTTCCTTTGTCTATGAATATGTATATTATTAGGTTACTAATATATTGTAAAAAAAATGATAAAATTAAATATATAAGAAATAAAACATTACCAATTTGGCCTTAACTTGCGCAAATGACGTTTTTCCCGTTCTTTGATTCATTACCTTTTTCGCTCGAGCAATTTTATTTCTTTTACTTATATTCTAAAAGCAAGTAAAAAAGGATTAGTAAATTCACAGTTTAAATGAAATGGTTATTATATATATGTATTAAATATACCTTTGCCTTATCTGTTCTCCAATAAGCAAGGAGATTGATCCATTGATCTTCAGGAACTCTATCATCTCGGTCATGTATTAAATGCTCAATAGATACGTCGGCCCAATATCGTGTTTTTAAATGATGCTTCCAAGTTCTCCATTTAAGTCCGATGGAGGCTAAGATCCACTTCTCGGCAATGATAGGCATCTCGAACCGCGACTGCATGACACAAAGTCAGCCAATGTTAAAAATATGTATATATAATTGACTAGCTAAATGATAATTTAATAACCTTAGCTTTCTTTAAATGTTATTACCTTTACAATATTGAGCATCTCATCTTTATTCTCCTTTGGCATTGCGTGCCAATTTTTAATATCTAATGGACATTGATAGCCATTTGCAATCGTACCTAAGAAATGACAAAGCTTGCTTTTCTCACCGCCTATAGGTTGACCAAACTCTTTATATTCAACTGACATGAGGGGTAAGTTCAAAGGACGACCCCATATATTTTTCATATAGGTAGGGCCTCTACTTTCCTTTTCAACAATGCTAGCTCCAAATGCACCGTCTTGAAGCATAAAAAAAAATAATAGGATTAGTCTAAGAATAAAAAAGCTTACATAACTAATCACAGTGGTTGATTGTCCATTACCTTCATCTTCCTCTTGTTCAATGTCAATACTCATATCCTCATTGTTTGAATGTGTGACTGTGTTTGACTCTTCTTGATGTATGTTTCTATTATAAACTCTTCTGCCTAATGTAGTCCTAGTAGTAAAATCTGCATATCATTATAAAATATTATGTTCAAATAAGTAAAATTATTTTCATGTACAAAAGTAAGTCCACAGAGAAACTTAACACACAAAGAGGAGAGACGCGATAAATGCAAGCTCCTTTGGCAAAAAATAATGAAAATGAAGAAAATCATACAACCTACAGATCACCCTATCCATTTGACACAAGGCTAATAACCCGAGAAGCATCAACGATAAATTCAGTAATCAGACACTAAATGCCTATTTTATATCCTTACTGATAAATTACAATAGACAAAGGCAAAATCAGCAGTGGAAAAACAATGCACAAAACGATCAAAGATAAATCTCCATGCTACATTTCACATTCAAAGTAAAAAAAAGATCAGGTTAGCACGCCAGTAATATAAAACTAGCAAATATATATATATAAAATATAACACATCTTAGACAAAACACCCACAACATGAATCCCTCTCTTTTTAACTAAACACATTCAAGAAACATGAACATCCAAAATACAAAACCCACCTATCTACAAACAGCAGTGTAATGTGTAAATAACCCAATTTGGAAAAGAATATCATAAACCAAAAATCAAATAAAACCAACTGTTGAGCATGAGCATGTTCTATCCAATTGTCTTTTTTACCTTCAGGATTTGTCAATCTTTGATGTGATATATTTGGTTCGTCTTGTAAACGAACATTTTTTTTACGTTGCCTTCGTCCTTTAGAAGCCATAACTGCATACATTAGAGTAATAAAATAAGTATAGACAACTTTTAGGATTGAACGATTAGAATACTCTAATGAAATGGAAGACTATAGTATGTCGCCTTATTTAGTCTCTACAAATTTCATATACGAATTGAACGATTCAAAAATTCAATTACACAACAAAATGTAGAAAATTAAAAAGAAGCATTATAACAATCTGTAAATAGGACAAGGAAGATAAAAATACCAGAATACTCCTCACCTTTGCTGAGTAATCTGAAGCTTCTTTTGTATTTTTTCCGTCAAGAAGGTGTAGAGACTCTTGTGAGAGAGATAGGGTTTAGTTCTAGTAGGCGTCATACAATACTGATTAAGTACCGCCACTATTTCTAATTCCTATGAAATACTACTATTTTAGTGGGAAAATTGCCGCCTCTATTTTTAATTATTTATGCACTTTTTAAACATTGTATTCTTTCAACAATTAGTGCTTAAATGTACTAGTATAATATTTGACGGATTGCCACTTTCTAATTCCCATGTAATATTTTAGTGGGAAAATTGCCGCCACTTTAAAAATTTTCTACTCTTTCAACGAATTGCCACTATTTCTAATTCATATCTAATATTTTAGTGGAAATTGCCGCCGCTAATTTTTAATTGTTTCATGCACTTTTTTAATTTTATATTCTTTCATCAAATTAGTGCTTCGATGTACTATTATAATAATTGACTAATGTACATATTATTATTGTCATTACTAATTTATAATTACATAAACTTTGATTCGGTCTTTGTCAATTATCTTTTGAATAATTTGTTTAATTACTTTCTTCATTAAGTAAAGTTCATTAGTAATTTGAAATTTTCTTTTTAGAGTCATGTTTAAGTATTTGCCTTTAACAACTTCCGTGAGTTAAAAATAGGAGCAAATCACCATTGTTGTACTTAATAGAAGTGAGTATAGGACTGTGAGTATAGGACTGTTAAACTGACATTTTAACTATAGTGTGACATCAGTGTATGATATAAATGTGAAGAAAGGTCAATGTATTGTTTGAGTATCTATCCTCACAGTTTTAATAAAATGTGACTAATTTAATGTAATAACAGGCCATTTTTGTAGTAGTCCATCACTAAATTTCGTCACTATCTAGCGCTTTTTTGGTAGTGAGAGAAAGAGTAATTAAAATATTGTTAGTGGGGAATGAATCACATCTCGTTAGAGAAAAGAGTTTTCAAAATTGGAAATTGCATATTCTCTTGGGACGGAGGGAGTACAATATAGTACTCCATATCATAACCCAACGAGTCCAACTGGATAAATCCATCTTCATTACCTTTTATTTTCGCAATGACCAAGTGGCTTCGATCATCAATTCATCATCATTGTTTCAACTCTTTTAAACATAAAATTCACGTTCTTCTAACAAAGCTACAAGCATAATTTATTAAACAATGCAAAACAATTGCTCACTCGTATATAATTTTATTTTCACAGATTTTGCATATTATGCATGCAATCGTATAAATTGGTTGAATTCATATCTCGCATATCAAACTTGTGTGCATTATATTTCGCACAAATTTGGTATGTCGGGTGTCAATTCAATCAATTAATACCATGCATACAAAGGAAGGAAACAAATGTGTACTAAACACATAAATACGAAAAAAAACACATAACAAGTCTTGTAGATTTTGCAAAGGTAAGTGTGGTCACAATTGCACAGATCCAGAATCATCATCCATCCGAGCGTCGTACAACGAGGTCAACTCGGTTGAGTAGTTCATAAATCAAATTCTTCAGTCGTCCGATGGTTGTATGGTGATCACTCGTCCGGTTTAAGCACAGTCCTCGTACAATATTATACACAAATATGAACCCTAGGATGCCTAGTGACACAACCACCACTATGATAATTGTATGAACAAGGGAAAGTGTTTCGGTATGAGGCGCGACCACCATTACAGAAGCTCTATAGCTGAGAGCAATAGATGCGAGCGACACCCACATTGCAAACAACGAGATGAGCAGGAAAAGAATGCGTCCGGATGGCTGTCGGGTCGTGATGAGGAAGATTGTGAAAATTGATGAAACGAAAGCGGTGGTGTTAGCACCGACGAACTGTTTGTATAGTATGGGATGAGTAGATGCCATCACCGCTTCGCCGACCTTTTTTGTATCCTGCCACACACCGCCAGGGGGACTAATGGCGGCTTGGAATGCCATTGCGGCTATCAGGCCCACCACCACCATTGTCGTGTCGCTCAGGTCAGGGAACACCTCAGACATGATTCGTGTTTCCCGAAACATTATAAGTGTTTCCATTTGTGTCTGGAGATCACATGCCTTTGGCCTCTCGGTCAAGATTTGCAGTGCTGTTTTGCCCATCAAATTCCGTGTCTGCTTCTTTATTTTAACAACCTCAACCAAGTATTTGATGGTCTGACAAAATCAACACATAATATCTATTCACTTTACTTAATTTATTTTGTAATCTAATCTTCCTTCATTTATTTATATTATTTTCTCATCACTTAATTCATTAAACATTACTCCCTCCGTTCCAACATAGTAGAGTCATTTCAATTTTTAACTAAAAAATTAGTGCTAACACCTTCTCTCACTTTTACTTTTCCTTCTTTCTACTTTTTCCTCTCTCTTATTTTATTAGTACTCCCTTCGTCCTAAGATATTAGACTCCTTTCTTTTGAGCACGGGAATTTAGGAGATATTGTTTTGTGGTGTAAGTGGAATTGGTAATAAAATAAATTTTTACCATAAATAGAAATGGCTCATGTATGTTGAGATATATGGGTCTAATATATTGGGACAGAGGGGGTATCATTTTATTTAATATATTCCACATTTTTTTTCTTAATCTCGTGCCGAAAAATTGAAATTTAAAGAGTACTTATATTTTAAAATCAAGTACCGTCCTAAAATGAAATACCTCAAGTAGACAGGATGGTGGGAATATAAGACATTAAATACTGTCCAGTGTCCAATTTGGTCGATATACTAAAATTAATTTGTTTTTATATATGCTCTGTTTCTCAGTTCTCTCTCTAAGGAATTTTTCATTTTTCACTAACACTAGTAGTATTTAATTATTTTTTTATATTTTTCGTCCTCTATCAAGACTTTTTCATAGACATAAAGAATATTTAAATTGAAAAAAACAATACTATTTAAATAGTTACCTCGGGTTGTTTGCACCTAGCCGCCAAATGCAATATTGTCTCACCATCATCATCCTTCGCACATAAAAATTCCCCCAACCTTTCCACCAAAACCTCCAATGCCTTCAGTTGATCATGTTTGACGCACAAGTGCAGCACTGTTTCTCCACGATGCACCCTCTCCATAGCCGGAGATAAGTTTTTGAAGCAGCATGGCCAAGATATCAACACGGCCATGGATGGCTGCAATATGAACCGGGTTCAAACCATGACAGTCTCGCCACCAGAGTGTCTCGTTGGCCATTGACAACAATATTGAGGCTACTTCAACACTCCCTTGTGCTGCTGCAATGTGAAGTGGTGTCGAATTTTGCGAGTCTAAATCCCGAGCTAGCTGCATGTGGGATGTCAACATCTCAACGATGTTTTCGTGCCCATGCATCGCTGCTATGTGTAGAACATTTCGTGAACGTGCAAATGAAACTTCACAGACAACATTCGGATCTTCAGCTTGCAATGTTGCTATATCTCCAGTTTTTGCAGCATTATAGATGTTCATTTTATCCATTTGATGTAACTCTATTAAGTGATGGCGTTTCCATAATTTTTTTCTTACATATAAAAGCTTGTGAAGATGTGTGGACTTTAAGGTGTTTACATTTTTTCCTTTCAAATCGCCAATCAAAAAAAAGTCTGAAGTCCGAAATGAATCAATTCTCATTATTTAGTTCTCAACATTTACATTTTTTTTTAAATTATTAAATGTGACTAGTAAAATATTTGTGAACTATTCATACCGAAAAATGTACTATTTCTTTTTCGTTTTCCTCTTATGCTTATAATAAAAATAATTATATGTAAAAATAAATTAAATGACAATAAGTTACAAATTAATTCAATTAGAATAACACTTATTTGTATGCATATTCATTTATAAAAAATACAATAATATTATCAATATTAGTTACAAATTAATTCAATTAGAATAACACTTAATTCCAAGGGTAAATTGTACTCCATAGCCTAGGAGTTAGTCTTGATTAGCTATTATTTGAAATAAGTACTTTATAAGGTGATATTGTAAAAGTAAGTTTGACATTTATCTTCGTCGTACATTAATCTTTAATGCAAATTTAGTCATGTTTTGCTCCCTCCATATCGAAAAAAAAATAATTCTATTTATGGACGACATAGTACAAGTAAGTTTGACATTTATCTTTGTCGTACATTTATCTTTAATGCAAATTTAGTCAAGTTAGAAATACATACTCCCTCCATATCGAAAAAAAAATAATTCTATTTATGGACGATATAGAACTTTAATTAAAAAAAATTAATAAAGTAATAAGAGAAGGAAAAAAAGAGTAGGTAATTAAAGTAAGAGAAATATGAAGAAGAAGTAAGTAACGTATTAATGAGAGAATAAAAAGTGGATAAAGTATGACATAGAAACTTTCCATTACTTTTCATTTTTAGAAATTAGACTATTTTTTGTGAACATCTCATAATAAAAAAATGGGACAATTTTTCGTGGACGAAGTAAGCATAATAAAAAAAAAGAAGAGATAAAAGTATTGTTATTATAGAATTAAATCCACTATGGAAGAACATAAGAGCATGTCTTGCGGAAGAACAAGAAATTAAAAATGAATAAAAGTGGGTCTGGATCCACATTCTGTGCTCTTGGAGAAGAACACGGATGTGGATGCTCTAATCAGGTCAACCATGGTACTCCCCCGTCTGTTATTAACTAATGTTATCACTCGTGCTATGCACGGCACATAAAATTTTCAAATAATGAAGATAAATTCTAAGGTAAGTATATGAAAAAAACATGATTAAAAAAAGAGGATAAAGAGAATATTAATGATGTTCATAATTAAGGATATGTGTTAATTACAATAAGTATTCATAACACTATAAACAATTAAAAATATGATAAATAATAACAGAAGAGAAATGTACTTCTCTCAACCCACTTTATATGAAACATTTCATATTCGGCAAACGTTTTTATACAATTTCAATTTCTGGTATGAGTTGAGTAAAAAACAAAATAAAACAAATGGCAAAGAGGAGATGTGGTACTATGGATCGAAGAGTATGGATTAGTTAGGATAAGATATAAGAGATACAAATAAAAGAAAATGTGCGAGACTATGAATCAAAGAGAAAAAAACATAAAATTTGAATGAATAAATAAATAGTTCAAGAATGTTGATCAACAAACATATTTTACAGCCACCATTTTAGATTGAAAAAAAAACTAAACATGAAAAAAATGCTATAGCTTTAAAAAACATTGTAGTATGAAATTAAACATACATAGTTGACAGAATTTGTTATATGAAGTGGTGACAGGGAGTTTTTTGAGTCTTCTACGATTACAAATTTCTCGTGGTTCATATCACAATCACCAATTTCTTCTTCTTGGTAATCTCATTATCACAAACTGAGAACTCATCATCCATTTTTTCTTTTAACTGAGCAACACATAGCATCAACCTGATTTTGTTAAAGTGGAAAAATTAAGTGTGAACTTGGAGTCACCAATCTGAAATTAAAGATACAAATATTGTGGAAACAATAGAGATGGCAGCAAAGTAAGGAAAATAAATGGTTACGAAGTACGTAAACTTCGGTTGCTAGTTGATGAGTGGAGAAAAAATTATATCATCTAAATTTTTTCAGAAAATATATTATTCAATGTTGCAGGTTTGAGATGAAAAAAGAACCCATGCAACGGAGAGAGAGAAGACTCATTTAAGGGGGGAAGAAGAAAAATGTAGGTCTACAGTTTAACATATATAGGCCTGCCAGTACACAATTTTCCATAAGTGACCGAAAATTCTACAATTAGATTTACAATTAAAATACAGATTTTAATACAACCAACAGCCGTTGTAGTGAACAGTTTTCCCGCCAGAAAGGGCAAAATTGGTATTTTAAAAAATTCTCCAAAAACTTTCATTTTATATATTGATAGATTTTATAATAGAATATGAGTATAATTAATTAGTGAATGGTGGATCCACTCATTTACAATTGAAAAGGAAATGTAATAAGATAAATGAAAAAAAAGCATAATAATCACAATGTTTTTATTATGGAGAGAGAATGTTTTATTGTTCTAAAATAAACTCCTTTAGTTTATGTAGAGTGATTTTTTTCTTATAAATTTATAACAAAATATGTATTCACAAATATTGTATCCTGAAATATTGTAATTTCTTTGTTCCAAATATTAGTAAATTTGAAGTTATATATTCATAAGTTATATACTATTAGTAAATATGAAGAATGTTTTCATGTGATATTAGTAAATTTCAGTTGTTGTTAGTAGTAATAAATATTTGTTTTTATTATAGAGAGGGAATGTTGTACAGATAAATTAAAGTCATATATTATTAGTAAATATAGTTAAGTTAGTAAAATTGAAAGTGAATAAAGTAAGATGGTTAAAAAAGTATAGAGAAAAAGTAACATAGAGGACATTAAAAAAGGAAATTACTTATTTATTTTGGGATGTTTCAAAAAGGAATATTAGTCGATTATCTTGGAATGGAGGAATACTAGATAAATTTGGTCACATAGATTTAACGTGACCAGATTACAAAGTATGTCCAACTATTTTATTTGTAGAGCATTATCCTAAATATAGTAATACTTTTGTAGATGTAATAATTAAATGTTTCTACCTTAGTAGTAGTTATTTAGAGATAAATATATTCTTTACATGTTTAATTTATTAATTGTTCTTTCAAGATACTTTCTTATATGGAATGTAGATAAGTAGAAAAATATTTACGTATATGTTTAAGGGAAGTGATATATTGCTAACTCCACATCTAATTGCTAACTACAACTTAATTTGATGCATTAAATTATTAAATATAGGGTCAAGATTTGTTAGAAAAAAATATCAATGCTCAGTGTAAATAAAATGACGGAGGGGTATAATTGTCCATCCAAACAATAATGTAGTTGAAGAGTAAATAGAAGGTAATTAATTCTTTTACTTCCCAAGACAAATTACTCTTGACGTTCCATCATCCCCTCTCGCCATTCTTCCAAAAAACATGAAATCGATTCAAAATTCTGGCGATTGAAGTTCAAAATCCTAGCAATTTAAGTTCGACTTTGCGTTGAGTGTTCGAAACTAATGAAGAAAACGATGGAGAAAGGAAAGAGGAAGAGGAACTCGACGAAGGAAGAACCGGCTAAAGGTAAATGCATGTTTAATTATTCTTTGAATTCGACTAGAAAATATTTTATAGATTAATGTTTTGAGAATGAGAAGTTTGTAATATAAGTATTTTGTTTGATTTCTTTGATTTCAGTTTTGAGAATAATGAAGTTTGATTTTGTTGTGAATATGCTGATATTTTTGTTTGTAATATAAGTATGTTGTTCTAGCTTGAATCAATGTTTGATATTTCTGTGCTCCTTCGATTTCTGGAAAAAATTTAAAATCTCAACGCTCTGCAACATGAGCTTTGTTTGTTGTCTATATTTAAATGATTTTACTTATTTTTGTATATTTGGGGACTGATCATCACAATTAAGCTCTATATCAGCAATTGGATGTAGTTGATGCTACGCAATGAACTGAAATAGTATACTTCTTTGAGAAGAATGCATGTTGAAACCTTATATTTCTGTTTTTTTAAACTAAATGGACATTATAGAAACTATACATCGATTTTGAGTAAAGGTAAATGTGTACGTATTGGCATTACATGGGCTTATGTTTTGTATACAATAAATTGACATTTTAGTTTAACTAGATTTAGCTAAAAATATGTTTGTGTTGACATTATGTGTCTGTATTGACATTATATGAGCTTATGTTTTGTATACAATAAATTAACATTTTAGTTTAACTAGATTGAGCTAAAAATATGTCTGTATTGACATTATATGTGTATGTATTGATAATATATGAGCTTATGTTTGTATATAATATATGGGCCTAGGAGTTACTTGATTAGCTATTATTTGAAATAAGTTCTTTATAAGGTGATATTGTAAAAGTAAGTTTGACATTTATCTTTATCGTACATTTTATCTTTAATGCAAATTTACTCAAGTTGGAAATACATGCTCCCTCCATATCGACAAAAAAATAATTCTATTTATCGACGACATAGTACAAGTAAGTTTGACATTTCTCTTTGTCGTACATTTATCTATAATGCAAATTTACTCAAGTTGGAAATACATGCTCCCTCCATATCGACAAAAAAATAATTCTATTTATCGACGACATAGTACAAGTAAGTTTGACATTTCTCTTTGTCGTACATTTATCTTTAATTCAAATTTACTCAAGTTGGAAATACATACTCCCTCCATATCGAAAAAAAAAATTCTATTTATGGATGACATAGAACTTTAAAAAATAAATTTAATAAAGTAATAAGAGAGAAGGAAAAAAAGAGTACGTAATTAAAGTAAGAGAAATATGAAGAAAAAGTAAGTAACTTTGGAAGAGAGAATAAAAAGTGGGTAAAGTATGACAAAGAAACTTTTCATTTTTAAAAATTAGACTATTTTTTGTGATCATTCCAAAATGAAAAAATGGAATAATTTTTCGTGAACGGAGTAAGTATAATAAAAAAAAAGAGATAAAAATATTGTTATTATAGAATTAAATCCACTATGGAATAACATGAGAGTATGTCTTGCGGAAGAGCAAGAAATTAAAAATGAATAAAAGTGGGTCTGGGTCCACATTATATTCCGTGCTCTTCTCCAAGAGCACGGATGTGGATGCTCTAATCAGGTCCAACCATGGTACTCCTCCGTCTGCTATTGACAGTCCCATTTTGACTCGGCATGAGTTTTAAGAAATTATTTGACTTTATGAAAAAAAATGGAAAAATGAATTAGTAAAATATTGAACTCACTTTTATATATTAATTTCATTATAGAATATGAGTATAACGTGTTATCAATGAAAAAGGGAATGTAAAAAGGTAAATGAAAAAAAGGATAACTATCACAATGTGGACGCATTTTTTTCCTGCTCATATCCTTGTCACTCGCATCTATTTCACTCAGCTACGGAGCTTCTATAATGGTCGCCTCTCCCAATTCGGAAACACAATCACTAGTTGTTCTTACTATCATAGTGGTGTTTGTGTCACTAGACATCATCGGATTCATATTTGCGTGTAATATTATCCGGGAATGGTACTTGTGAAGGACGAGCGATCACCATACAACTCTCGAGCGATTAGAGACGCCGGCGGATACACTCCTCTCCCTAGTTGACGTGATTTTACGGACGTCGGATAGGCCATACTAACCAGCGTGGCCATGTTATACCTTTGCAAAGTCTAAAAGAGTCATTATCTGTTTTCTTTGGAGAATTTACCATCCATGGTATATCATCACTTTATATATAGTTCTCCGCATTA